>NC_057407.1:57754863-57855755 GCF_019320065.1 Cervus canadensis | reverse complement strand
TCCATGGCTGATTCATGTCAATTATGGCAAAAACCACTACAATATTGTAAAGTAATTAGCCTCCAACTAATAAAAATAAATGGGGGGGGGGGGAGAAAATACCTAGGAAAAAAAAAAAAAGAATTTACAGAGTGTGTGACAGTTAGTTATCTCAATGTCTCAAATAATATATTGAAATGATAGTGCCTTAAACTCCTGTATTGGAATTTTAATCAATTCCTTGAGTGCTAATTACTTAATCTCTGGGCTTATGTGCATTCATTATTTTCAGGAAGAAATCGCCAAGGAAACTTGTTCTGTTTTCTTTATTTTCTTTTTCTTTTCTTTCTTTCTTTTTTTTTTTTTTAGCAATAAGAGTATGAGACTTCTCAGAGGGAAGGGAAAAAACTTCTAAAGGGAAAAAAAGCCACAGAAGCTAAGAGACAGAAACAAAAAATCCTCCAGTGTCTAATACAAGGAAACCACACCACACCAGGAATTCACAAATGGCCAGCAAATAACCAACAAAGATACAGCACTATCTACTAAAATACTGAAGATTCCAGGATCATAGAGATTATAAGACATAATTAGTCCCAGTTAATATCCCTGGGAAAATTCTGGGAAGTCTCATCAGTCCAGTTGCTCAGTCATGTCTGACTCTTTGTGACCCCAAGGACTGCAGCACGCCAGGCTTTCCTGTCCATCACCAACTCCCAGAGCTTGCTCAAACTCATGGCCATCGAGTTGGTGATATCATCCAACCATCTCATCCTCTGTCGTCCCCTTCTCCTCCCACTTTCAATCTTTCCCAGCATCAGGGTCTTTTCCAGTACGTCAGTTCTTCACATCAGGTGGCCAAAGTTTTGGAGTTTCAGCTTCAGCATCAGTCCTTCCAATGAATATTCAGGACTGATTTCTTTTAGGATGGACTGGCTGGATCTCCTTGTAGTCCAAGGGACTCTCAAGAGTCTTCTCCAACACCATAGTTCAAAAGCATCAATTCTTTGGCGCTCAGCTTTCTTTATAGTCCAACTCTCACATCCATATATGACTACTGGGAAAACCATAGCTTTGACTAGACGGACCTTTGTCGGCAAAGTAATGTCTCTCCTTTTTAATATGCTATGTTTGTCATAGCTTTTCTTCCAAGAAACAAGCGTCTTGTAATTTCATGGGTGCAGTCACCATCTGCAGTGATTTGGGAGCCCAAGAAAATAAAGTATCTCTCTATTTTCCCTGTTTCCTCATCTATTTGCCATGAAGTGATGGGACCAGAAGCCATGATCTTTATTTTTTGAATGCTGAGTTTTAAGTCAGCTTTTTCACTCTCCTCTTTCATCTTCATCAAGAGGCTCTTTAGTTCCTCTTCACTTTCTGCCATAAGGGTCGTGTCATCTGTATATCTGAGGTTATTGATGTTTCTCCCAGCAATCTTGATTCCAGCTTGCACTTCTTCCAGCGTGCATTCCGCATGATGTACTCCACATATAAGTTAAATAAGCAGGGTGACAATATGCAGCCTTGATGTACTCCTTTCCCAAATTTGAACCAGTTTGTTGTTCTATGTCCGGTTCTAACTATTGCTTCCTGATCTGCATACAGGTTTCTCCAGAGGCAGGTAAGGTGGTCTGGTATTCCATCTCTTTAAGAATTCTCCACAGTTTGTTGTGATTCACACAGTTGAAGGCTTTAGCGTAGTCACTGAAGCAGAAGTAGATGTTTTTCTGGAAATCCCTTGCTTTTTCTATGATCCAACACATGTTGGGAATTTGATCTCTAGTTCTTCTGCCCTTTCTAAATCCAGTGTGTACATGGAAGTTCTTGGTTCACATACTGTTGAAGCCTAGCTTGAAGGATTTTGAACATTACCTTGATAGCATGTGAAATGAGTGCAATTGTGCAAGAGTTTGAACATTTCTTGGCATTGCCCTTCTTTGTGACGGGAATGAAAATTGACTTTTCCAGTCTTGTGGCCACTGCTGAGTTTTCCAAATTTCCTGATATATTGAGTGCAGCATTTTAATAGCATCATATTTTAAGATCTGAAATAGTTCAGCTGGAATTCCATCACCTCCACTAGCTTTTTTTGTAGTAATGCTTCCTAAAGCCCACCTGACTTCATACTCCAGGATGTCTGGTTCTAGGTGAGTGATCACACAATCTTGGTTATCTGGGTCATTAGGAACTTTTTTGTACAGTTCTTTGTATTCTTGCCACCTCTTCTTAATATCTTCTGCTTCTGTTAGGTCATTGCTGTTTCTGTCCTTTATTGAGCTCATCTTTGCATGTAATGTTCCCTTGGTATCTCTAATTTTCTTGAAGGGATTTCTAGTCTTTCCCATTCTATTTCTTCCTTTATTTCTCTGCATTGATCACTTAAGAAGGCTTTCTTCTCTCTCCTTCCTATTCTTTGGAACTCTGCATTCAAATGGATTTATCTTTCCTTTTCTCCTTTGCCTTTAGCTTCTGTTCTTTTCTCAGCTATTTGTAAGGCCTCCTCAGAAAACCATTTTGTCTTGCTTCATTTCTTTTTCTTGGAGATGGTTTTGCTCACCACCAAATACAATGTTGTGAACTTCTGTCTATCGTGCTTCAGGAGTTGTGTCTATCAGATCTAATCCCTTGAATTTATTTGTCACTGTATAATCATAAATGTTCTGATTTAGGTCATACCTGAATGGCCCAGTCGTTTTCCTTACTTTCTTCAATTTAAGTCTGAATTTGGCAATAAGGAGTTCATGATCTGAGCCACAGGCAGCTCCCAATCTTGCTTGCTGACTGTATAGAGCTTCTCCATCTTTCACTGCAAAGAATATAACCAATCTGATTTTGATATTGACCATCTGGTGATGTCCAAGTGTAGAGTCCTCTCTTGTGTTGTTGGAAGAGGGTATTTGCTATGACCATTCATTCCCTTGGCAAAACTCTGTTAGCCTTTGCCCTGCTTCATTTTGTATTCCAAGGCCAAATTTGCCTGTTATTCCATGTATCTCTTAACTTCCTACTTTCGCTTTCCACTTCCCTATGATGAAAAGGACATCTTTTTTTTTTTTTTGGTGTTAGTTATAAAAGTCTTGTGGATCTTCATAGAACCATTCAACTCCAGCTTCTTTTGCATTAGTGGTTGGGGCAGACT
Source organism: Cervus canadensis (assembly GCF_019320065.1). Lineage (NCBI taxonomy): Eukaryota > Metazoa > Chordata > Mammalia > Artiodactyla > Cervidae > Cervus > Cervus canadensis. Next base: position 57,852,637 of record NC_057407.1, on the reverse strand, counting down.
TGGATTACTGTGATATTGAATGGTTTGCCCTGGAAACAAACTGAGATCATTCTGTCATTTTTGAGATTACACCCAAGTACTGCATTTCAGACTGTTGTGTGAGTATGAGGGCTACTCCACTTATACTAAGGGATTCTTGTCCACAGTAGTAGATATAATGGTCATCTGAGTTAAATTCGCCCACCCGTCCATTTTCATTCACTGATTCCTAAAATGTCAATGTTCTCTCTTGCCATCTCCTGTTTGACCACTTTCAATTTACCTTGATTCATGGACCTAACATTCCAGGTTCCTAGGCAAAACTGTTCTTTCCAGCATCAGACTTTACTCTCACCAACAGACACACCCACCAGCGGGCATCATTTCTGCTGTGGCTCAGCCTCTTCACTGCTTCTGGAGCTGATTCTCTGGTCTTCTCCAGGAGCGTACTGGACATCTACCAACCTGGGAGGTTCATGTTCCAGTGTCATATCTTTATGCTTTTCATACTGTTCATGGGGTATTCAAGGCAATAATGCTGAAGTGGTTTGCACTTCCTTCTCCAGTGGACATTTTTGTCAGAACTCTCCACCATGACCTATCCGTCTTGGAAGGCCCTACACAGCATGGCTCTTAGTTTCATTGAAATACACAATGCTGTGATCCATGTGATCATTTTGGTTAGTTTTCTGAGATTGTGGTTTTCTTTCTGTCTGCCCTCTGATGCATGAGAATAAGAGGCTTGTGCAATTTCCCGATGGGAGGGACTGCCTATGAGGAAAATCCAGTCTGTGCTTTGATGGGCAGGGCCATGTTCAGTAAATCTTTAATCCAATTTTCTGCAGATGGGTGGGGCTGTGCCCCTTCTCTGTAGTTTGGCCTGAGCCCAAACTACGGTAGGGGTAATGGCAACCTCCTTCAAAAAAATTTCTGCCAGCACACTGCGTCTCCCAGTATTGCAGCTGTCAGTGCTCCTGGCCACACAGCAAGCCACTGTCAACCCATGCCTTCACCAGAGAGCTCAAAACACTCACAGGCAAGTGTGGCTCAGTCTCTTGTGGGGTTACTGCTCCTGTCTCCTGGGCCCTGGAGCACCAAGGTTTTGTTTGTGCCCTGCAACATCTCTGGCGGGTATGAGGTTTGATTTTAAACACAATTGGGCCCCTCCTACCATCTTGGTGAGGCTGCTCCTTTGTCCTTGGATGTGGAGTATCTTTTTTGGTGGGTTCCAACATTTTCCTATTGATCGTTGTTCAGCAGCTAGTCGCGAGTTTAGTGTTCTCACAGGAAAAGATAAGCACATGTCCTTTTACTCTGCCATCTTGGAGTGGATTAAATCACGGACTGTTGGTAAATGGACTCAGTTTCCCACTCCTGTCCCCTCCCCTGGAGATATGGGGGTATACTGAAAGTTCACATGTTCTTCTGATCACATGGCTGTTTTCCCTGGAAGCAGCCCCAATCCTTAGGTTGCCTAGGGGCTTTCCAAAAGTCACTCCATTAACCTAACAACAGACATCTTTACTGAATACATATTTCTCATTAAAAATCACAAAATTATAACTGTAGATATCATCCATTTTCTTTTTTTTCTTTTTCTTTTTTTTGTTGCTGTGCTGTACTTCTTGTGTGATATTAGCTCCCCGACCAGGGATTGAACCTGGGCGCTCAGCAGTGAAAGCGCAGAGTCCCACTGCAGCCCAGGCAACAATGACCAATTCTGTATCACTATAGCTTTGCCTTATCTACAAGGTTCAATTAAATAAAAATCATACGACATACAATCCTTTATATCTGGATCTATCAATGTTGCATTTATCAGCAGTTCACTCCTTTTTAGTGCTAAATAGTTTTCTACTGAATGGACATACCATATTTTGTTTATCTATTCACTTGGGTTGTTTTCCTAATTTTGGCTACTATGAATAAGGCTGCTACAAAAACTTACATGGAGGTCTTTGTGTGAACGTCTGTCTTCACTTCTTGGGAAGGTACCTAGGAGTGGAACTGCTGGGTCATACGGCAACTCTACTTTTAACTTTGTGAGGAACCTGCTGCTTTCCAAACAGCTGTACTACTTTACATTCCAACCAGCAGTGTCTTAGGCTTGTTTCTCCACACTAATCGTCTGATGTTCTGGTACCCCACTGTGGTTTTAATTGGCATTTCCCTAACAATGAACACCTTTTCACTCCAGCTCAATTGTAAGGTAAAAGTAGCAGCTGCCATTGACGGAGAATCTATCATCCTCCAGGGGCTCTTCAGATGAAATCTCATTCAACAGCATAACAACCCCGGGAATCAGGAGCTCATATACTTACAAATGAGTAAACTAAGTCTCAGAGAGGTAGACTTGGCCAAGGTAACACAAAAAGTAAGCGGAAAGCTGGGTTTGCATGAGGTAAGTTGGTTTCTACGTCTGTTCTTTCCCTGGCAGTGAACAGAAGATGCAGTTTCCTGTGCCACAATAATCCACAATCTTATTCTTTGGAACATCTGACACAGCTCTCACAGGGAGTCATATGAGATTTATTTTAGGCATGATTTCACTGTCTAGAAGAAAATTAAAATGACAACTGAAACCACATGGAAGAGTCTACCTCCATCTCCTTTTATAGGCTATTAGGAACTATTCTTCAGATATCTTAGCTGTCACTTACTGCATCTCTGAGAGCAAAATGAAAACAAAGGTGCTCAAATTGGCTGACCTGCCAAGAACAACTGCAGAACAAATGGACCCAAAACCCATCTTGGAGGCAAACCAAAAACCACCCACACTTGCCCTTACAAGTGTCTATTACAAATTGACACTTGCCAATTGGTGGCTCAGTGGTCATGCAGCCGACACAGGAGATGTGGGTTTGATCCCTGGGTTGAGAAGATTTCCTGAAGGAGGAAATGGCAACCCATTCCAGTATTCTTGCCTGAATAATCCCAAGGGCAGAGGAGCCTGGAAGGCTGTACAGTCCATGGGGTCGCATGGAGTTGGACATGGAGTAACTGAGCAAACACACACACACACACACACACACATCTGCCTCTATGAGGATTAAATCATGTGCTACTGCAGCTACTGACTTTCAACGCTCCTTGAACAGAGTTCAGGGTGGAGAGCAGAAATGAAGCACTCTGTGCTCACGGGGCAAAAACTGGCAGGACAGGTCTTCAGATACTTGGATATTTTCAGGAGTAGATTTTATGAGCCCAATTCTTGTATCTCCCCATATCTAGAAAACCAGTAATACCCTTCAAGGTGATGACTGTTCCTTGCGATTAGCAAAGCTTCATGAGACTAGTAGAAAACTTCTGGGAAAACATGTGCTTAATTACATGTATTCCCCCTTCACCAAAATCACATATATCCTAACCTTTTCCCCCTGCCTCTTTAGAACAGTTTCTCAGAGCTATCCGAAGTACTATCTCCCAGGCTTCAGTCTTCATTTGCTCCAAATAAAACTTAACTCTCAGTTCTCACTTTGTGCAAATTTTTAAGGCAACAGAAGAGAGTTCTTAGCTACTAAAAATACTCAGAGGTGCAACCTCATGGCACAAAACAACAGGAAATGAATGCATGGGCTGCAGCCAAAAGGGTTTATGTGACAAATTTTCCAAATGTCACAAAACATAATTCATTCAGAAACTGACGACCAGGAGAGTTAATTAGAATGGTGTGAAAGCAATGGTAACAGATGGAAAATCAGTGCTATTTGGTGGCAATAAACTAATATAATCAACCTTGGTTACAGGCCCAATTCCAACAAAATCCCTAAAGAAAGTCCAGACTTCTGGTGCTTTACCCAAAGGCCTAGTCCAGGAGAGGCATCCCTTTGAGCAGCACTGCTTGGAATCAGCGAGCTGCAGTGTGAAAAGCCCAGCAGAGCAGCTCTGCCCAGAGTGGGGGCAGGGGGTGGGCAGGGGCCTGAAACGTAGCTTTAAGGGCCCCCAGGGAAGTGAGTGAGAATGGGAGAAAGAACTGTGATTTCCAACCACATCACACAGCTCAAATTCAATAACAGATACTGGTTCTAAGTCTTTACCAGCAGACCCAAAACTTAGCCACCAGACAAAGGAGAAAATATCTACTTATCAACTTTTACTAAGAGAAATGCCTTAGATTAGTAAGACCAGCAGCTTTAAGAGCAAAAAATGCCGAAATGAGTAGATAAGGATTTCCTAACTTAACCTGTGTACTACCCCTTCCTATTTAACTTATATTTTGCAAGAAGAGTGTATTGGACAGTGTGATGACATATACATCTCTAAGTCTGGATTCTAACTGTAAGGAGGACAGGAGAAGAAAAGAAGCTGAGATCTGACTAAAGCATGTCTAAAGGCTGAACATATGGTGGCTCCCCATGTTCAGAGGCACTGTGACCTACCCCTCGCCCTGGGTCAAGAGCTCTAGTCCTGTCTTGTTCTTTCCTGCAGCCTCGACTTACCAGTGTGCGTCTCCATGTCAGCCCCACAGTGCCGGGCACTGCTCCTTCAGGTCTCAACCTAAACATGAAGTTTCTCCCAGATCTGAGTGTATGAGGGGGGACTCTGCTGAACAGACTCCTCTGTGCCATCTGAGCCCTGTGCCTGCATGCCCTGGACTCCACGCTGTGGCTGCAATGAGCAGAGTCCTTGGTGTTAACTGCTGCTCCCATCCTTGCTCCCCTAGACAGAATGGCAGGGATACATAGGTGTGACTCACACTTGGCCCTTGCATGCATAGGATGCATAATACATGAGCTCAAAGAATGAAAAGAAATATGTCCTGAAACGGTCAGGGCATGTGGTCTGAATGACCTGCTTGCCCACATCTGACAGTGGTTACAATCAACTGACCTCATGGGGTCATCACCCTCTTGATGCTCTGTTCTGAGTGACTCCTCTTTTCTCCTACTGAGGATGTGGGTTGGGGTGGGCTGGGGTGCAGCAAAACACCCACTGGGAGGAGGATAGCAGAACTCAGTTAAAAAAGAAAACAATTCTTTTAGTATTATAGACAGCCCTGGCTTTCCACCCAATGCAACACATTTCTGCAAGACTATCAGCAAACTTTTTATAGCTCTGTCTCCTAGCTCTCAGTTCAGTGCAGTTGCTCAGCCGTGTCTGACTCTTTGAGACCCCATGGATTGCAGCACACCAGGCTTCCCTGTCCATCACCAACTCCCGGAGCTTACTCAAACTCATGTCCATCGAGTCAGTGATGCCATCCAACCATCTCATCCTCTGTCATCTCATTCTCCTCCTGCCTTCAATCTTTCCCAGAATCAGGGTCTTTTCCAATAAGTCAGTTCTTTGCATCATGTGGCCATAGTATTGGAGTTTCAGCTTCAGCATCAGTCCTTCCAAAGAATATTCAGAACAGATTTCCTTTAGGGTGGACTGGTTGGATCTCCTTGCAGTCCAAGGGACTCCCAAGAGTCTTCTCCAACACCACAGTTCAAAAGCATCAATTCTTTGGCACTCAGCTTTCTTTATAGTCCAGCTCTCACAACCATACATGACTATTGGAAAAACCATAACCTTGACTAGACAGACCTTTGTCAGCAAGTACTGTCTCTGCTTTTTAATATGCTGTCTAGGTTTCTCATAGCTTTTCTTCCAAGGAGTAAGCATCTTTTAATTCATGGCTGCATCAGCTATCATTTCTAATAGCTTTCACTGTGTCTTGCTTTTTAAAATCTGTGATGGAAATTGGTTTGTGTGGGTTTTTTTTTTTTTTCTTAAGGGAATGGAGAATGAAGGGAGAAAAGGAAGACCATATGGTGGTAAAAAAGCAAATACAAGCAGAAGACAAATTCCACTGGTGGACTCAGGTTCATTTCTCATACCATCTTCTGCTCTGCAGTTTTGACAAAGGGCCTGGTCTTGCGACAGTTGCCTGCAGAATGCAAAAGTTCTTACTCCCTTGGGAGTAGCTGTTTGGGAAGTTGGGACTGCCCATAGCCTCATTCTGCATCTCTGCCTCTCTCTGTCACTCAGAACCCAATTTCAGGATTTCCCAAAACTGAGTTTCTGCTTTTGAGTTTTCTCTGCAGCTTCCCCAGTTTTGACCTAAGGTCGCCCACATTTCTCCAGTGCAGCCCTCGTACATGCATCCTGAGTATGACAAATGCCGGAATACAATACTGCGGAGGGTTCTCTACTGACCTGGGGACCTTCTTCCACCTCTACCTGCCATCTAGACACCGTATCAGATACAACCTCCTGGTAGCATACCAGCAGAGAGCCTCCACTGCCTCCAGCTCCTATTTGGGAACAGCAGCACCCCCATGAGAGCATGCCAGCCACACCGGCCAGCTCCTCCTCTTATTTCCACCCCAGCTATCTGGTCAGCAAGCCATGCCAGGGGCCAGGAGTTGAATAGAGAGCGTGTAGGAGCCTGCCAGCAGTAAAGAAGAGGATGAGGAAGACAAGGGGAGGCAGGTGGGGACAGAAGAGCAGGGGCCCAGGCTGGGCAGGCCCAAGGCCACTCCTGTATTCCCCACAGCCTTCATGAGCTCCCACACCACAGGAGGCCTGGCTGGGGGCACAGCTGGTACTGCGCCTGCCTCCCTCCTTCCTCACAAGACCAAACGAGGCTCAGGGGCTACACCGGGCTCTGTAGAGGACAACCCAGAAGGATGGACAGCAGCACACCAACTCCTTGCTTGCAAATCTCCAGTGACGTTCCATTGATTGCATGTTTCTTTCTTTTTTTTTTCCTGGAGGTTGGAATATATAGTCCCTTCCTTTGGAATATAATTTTATCCTACACAGGACTGCATTATATGAACAAGAGAAAGCAATGGGGCTCAGAGAGCCTGACCTGTACAGGTTTCCCCTAGATCCCTGAAAATTCCTCATGACAGATTAAACTCCAGACAACCAGGGAAGGTCTCACCTTGGCCTGGCCACGTGCCCCAACCTGCCAGACCGCCAAGCTCGGCCACACCAGGGCCACTTTCCATTCCCTGCCTTCCACCTGCCTCTGGACAGCAAGCTCCTGAAGGCAAGTCTAGATCTTTCTCTCCACCTGGAATGTTCTTCCCTGCAGTGCCCACTGTTTGGGGTCAGGCTGTGTTGCTTAGATGAAAATTTCCTGAATTTTCAGAAACTGAGATGTTAACGTTCTCTTTGGGGCTCTAAATTTTTCTAAAATCATTAGTACAAGAAACTTCATTTACATTATCTTATTCCTAAAAATGTGCGGTGCAGACATTTGTGTGGACTACCATACAATTGCACTCATCTCACATGCTAGTAAAGTAATGCTCAAAATTCTCTAAGCCAGGCTTCAAAAGTACTTGAACCGTGAACTTCCAGATGTTCAAGCTGGTTTTAGAAAAGGCAGAGGAACCAGAGATCAAACTGCCGACATCCACTGGATCACTGTGGCTCAGAGGTTAAAGCGTCTGCCTGCAATGCGGGAGACCTGGGTTCAATCCCTGGGTTGGGAAGATCCCCTGGAGAAGGAAATGGCAACCCGTTCTAGTATTCTTGCCTGGAGAATTTCATGGACAGAGGAGCCTGGTGGGCTACAGTCCACGGGGTCGCAAAGAGTCAGACATGACTGAGCGACTTCACTTTCACTGGATCATCAAAAAAGCAAGAGAGTTCCAGAAAAATGTCAACTTCTGCTTCACTGACTATGTCAAAGCCTTTAACTGTGTGGAAAATTCTTAAAGAGATGGGAATACCAGGCCACCTGACCTGCCTCCTGAGAAATCTGTATGCAAGTCAAGAAGCAAAAGTTACAACTGTACATGGAACAATAGACAGGTTCCAAATCAGGAAACGAGTACGTCAAGGCTGTATATTGTCACCCTGCTTATTTAACTTATATGCAGAGTACATCATGAGAAATGCTGAGCTGGATGAAGCTCAAGCTGGAATCAAGATTGCTGGGAGAAATATTAATTACCTCAGATATGAAGATGACACCAACCTTACGGCAGAAAGTGAAGAACTAAAGAGCCTCTTGATGAAAAGTGAAAGAGGAGAGTGACAAAGCTGGCTTAAAACTCAACATTCAAAAAACTAAGATCATGGCATCTGGTCCCATCACCTCTTGGCAAATAGATGGGGAACCAGTGGAAACAGTGACAGACTTTATTTTCTTGGGCTCCAAAATCACTGCAGATGGTGGCTGCAGCCAAGAAATTAAAAGACATTTGCCCCTTGGAAGAAAAGCTATGACCAACCTAGATAGCATATTAAAAAGCAGAGACAGTACTTGGCCAACCAAGTTCCATCTAGTCAAAGCTATGGTTTTTCCAGTGGTCATGTATGGATGTGAGAGTTGGACTATAAAGAAAGCTGAGCACTAAAGAATTGATGCTTTTGCAGTGTGGTGTTGGAGAAGACTCTTGAGAGTCCCTTGGACTGCAAGGAGATCCAACCAGTCCACGCTAAAGGAAATCAGTTCTGAATATTCATTGGAAGGACTGATGCTGGAGCTGAAACTCCAATACTTTGGCTACCTGATGTGAAGAACTGACTCATTGTAAGGACCCTGATGCTGGGAAAGATAAAAGGTCGGAGGAGAAGGGGACGACAGAGGATGAGATGGTTGGATGGCATCACTGACTTGATGGACGTGAGTTTAAGTAAGCTCTGGGAGTTGATGATGGACAGGGAAGCCTGGCGTGCTGCAGTCCTTGGGGTCTCAAAGAGTCAGACATGACTGAGTGACTAAACTCAACTGAACTGATTCCTAAAAATGGATCAATGGGTAGACTGCTGAGCCTGGAGGGATACTTAGTGTGGTGTGGGCTGTCCCATGATGTGATCAGGGAAGGACCATCCCCAGTATATCAGGGAGCATGCGGTGCCTACCCAGCAGCTGGTATGATGCTGTCTTCAAGGGCCCATATTCTTTACCTGGGGGTTCCGCTGTTCCATACTCCTGAGCATCCACAGACCAGGAGCCTCTGAAGCTTAGCGGTCCTGCCATATCTGCCCTGTTACGTCCAGTGTCTGGCCCAGCGCAGGGGTCCAGGAGATGCTTTTGTGGAAATGCTTACATATCCTCCTCTGCCTGCTGAAAAGTTTCCATTTGATTTGACTGAGCACAGCATGGTTGATACCCAGCCCTGGTCACTTTCCAATTAGGATTCAGCACAGTGAGGACAGCAGTGGGGGCTGCTGAGGGAACAAGGTGGGACGAGATCCCGGGGCACCGTCGAGGGATGGGAAGCAGATGACGTGCGCAGGACTGAAGAGCAGAACACTCTTAGTGGAAGACCCTGGCTGGGGCGCTGGCGAGAGCAGTGACAGGGCAGCAGCTCTGGTGACTGGACGTCAGCAGCAGCAAAGGCACGCTGTCCCTGGACCAATACAGGCACGCGGCGTCGCTCCCCGCAGACGGGAAACGCACTCTGACTAGGCAGAGCAGTCACAAACAGTGAACAGAACAGACTTTGTCGTGTGTGAGACAGAGCTCCTGTGGCAGAACTGGGGAAGGAGGCAAGAGAACTGGCCGAAGAACTGGATTTTAAAGTTGTGTCTACAGAGGTACAGAACAGACTTTGGGACTCTGTGGGAGAAGGCGAGGGTGGGATGTTTAGAGAGAACAGCATCGAAACATGTATATTATCAAGGGTGAAACAGATCACCAGCCCAGGCTGGATGCATGAGACAAGTGCTCAGGCCTGGTGCACTGGGAAGACCCAGAGGGATCGGGTGGAGAGGGAGGTGGGAGGGGGGTCAGGATGGGGAATACATGTAAATCCACGGCTGATTCATGTCAATGTATGGCAAAAACCACTAAAATATTGTAAAGTAATTAGCCTCCAACTAATAAAAATAAATGGAAAAAAAAACCCTATAAAAAAATAAAGTTGTGTCTAAGAAGTTTGGGGGGTTTAGTAGAAACTTCAAGTCAACAGAAGCGTGTGGAGGGAGGAGCCTGGCCATTTTGTAACAGCAGGCTGAATGTCAATGCTGAGTCAGAGACCTTTCAACCTAACCCTATCTAATTCTCTAACTGGAAAGGACGGTCTGTCAGGACCTCTTCTGGAGCCAGCTGGACTTACAGGGAAAAAGCTTGCTTCCCCATGCTCAGTCTGTGTGCCCTGAGCACCCCAGGGGCTCAGCAAAGCCATGAAAGACAGCCGCGAGCCTCAGGCAAGCCTCTCAGGTGAGGCAGCTCACACAACATTCCTGGGCATGTTCTCACCATGAGAAAACAGACAGGAACCAAACTCAGCAGGAAGAAGTGATCATGCCATCATTCTTCAAGCAAGCAGAAGCATATAAGTCACACAAGTAGCTTCACATTCAAGTTTTTGGGAGGATAATGTACAACACCCCAACCATACTCTTCTGAGAACAGAAATCCGAACTTTGGGCAAGGCTTCAGCAAACTCAATCATCAGCCCATGACCACTCTAATGAGTGTTCAGTTCAGCATCACACTGGGTGCCAGGAAAGACACAGAGCAAAAAAGTGCAGTCAGTGGAAGAGCCACAGTTACCTTCCATCTATAGCTCACAGAAATGAAACCAATTACAGATCAACCGTCAGTAAAACTCTGACTCCACTCATACCCTCATCAGTTAAATGTTCAGTTCAGCTCAGTTCAGTCGCTCAGTCGTGTCTGACTCTTTGTAACCCCATGAATCGCAGCACGCCAGGCCTCCCTGTCCATCACAAACTCCCGGAGTTTACTCAAACTCATGTCCATAGTTTCGGTGATGCCATCCAGCCATCTCATCCTCTGTCGTCCCCTTCCCCTCCTGCCCCCAATCCCTCCCAGCATCAGGGTCTTTTCCAATGAGTCAACTCTTCACATGAGGTAGCCAAAGTATTGGAGTTTCAACTTCAGCATTAGTCCTTCCAATGAACACCCAGGACTGATCTCCTTTAGGATGGACTGGTTGGATCTCCCTGCAGTCCAAGGGACTCTCAAGAGTCTTCTCCAACACCACAGTTCAAAAGCATCAATTCTTCGGTGCTCAGCTTTCTTTATAGTCCAACTCACATCCATACATGACCACTGGAAAAACCATAGCCTTGACTAGGTGGACCTTTGTTGGCAAAGTAATGTCTCTGCTTTTTAATATGCTGTCTAGGTTGGTTTTAACTTTCCTTCCAAGGAATAAGTGTCTTTTAATTTCATGGCTGCAATCACCATTAAAGGTAGATAATGGCAAACACCTCACTGAGGATATTATAAAGATTCTACGAGATAATGTGTGCAAAAGCATGAAATTGGTCTGCCGCCCTTTCACTGACCATCAAGAAACAATCACCTTCCTGTATCTCCCAGGTCTTCCCACTCCAACTACTCCAAACCATTTAATGAAAATTCAACTCCCAAACTACCCACAAAAGTTAATTCTCCCCAAACCCACTTAGTGAGTACTAGTAAGCCCTGACTGTCACGCCAGGAGGGGGTGGCAGTGGCCAGATGGATTGAAGTCATCACCTGCCCACATCTTGTTTGTCTTGCTAGCTCTTCTCCACAAGCCAACAAGGAGGTCAAGAGCTCTGCTTGGGAAACTGTGGGTCTGAGCAGAGAGGTTCGCACAGTCAGAACCAAATGCCCAGCCCTGTCAGCTCAGTCATGCCAAGCTGCCCTCTGCCACACTCCCACATACCAGACCCTGCGCTTCAGGACACCTGTCTTCAATATCTGACATCAGGAGAACTTTTACTATTGATCCAATCCCCAGACCATGTCTCCATCTCACTGCAAAAGTACTTCTAGAACAGGAAACACAGTGTGGCTTTTTTCCTATTGACCAGAATGAGTGGGTGCAGTTCACCAGTTCTGCCCCAACTCTCCTGTTTGGGACTGTATTCTCTAACCAAGCTATTCTCTCTAGTCCATCTCCAAATCCAGGCAAAGTTAATCAAGGTCCTTCCAGCCTCCAAAGCATTACAAAGACGCGAAATGTAAGCATAAATGTTTGAGCACTCCAAAACAGACAATAATGCTTGGGTCCTGTTTTAACTTAATGCTCAAGTATCTTCTCAAAAATAAAATCTGAATTCTAGTCTCTCCTATCAGACTGCACCCAAACCATATACAACAAATCAGTTTACAACCCAAAGCCTCATGATTCTATGGCCCAGTTAAGAATCACTGGAAACCAGGGCCTTTTATGGTTTAAGAGCAAATGTAATAATCCATTAATGCAAATTTGCAAAAGATAGACACTTGCCCAAGAGTTTCATGGGGCACTGTATTAGCAAAAAGCTAGAAACTACCTAAATGTCTATCAAGAGAGTAGATTAAGAGAACATTCACATAAAGGAATATTCTGCAGTTCCAAGGGGGATGCAGTAGGTCTGTGCATGCCAACATGGAAACAGTTTCAACAAATATCTCTTATGAAAAAAGAAGAAATAAGATGCACAAGACTGTGTATAATATGATACCATCTGTGTACTTTTAACAAAGTATCTAATATATAAATACTTTAAAAATTCAGAGCAAAGCAAAAGAAATGTAAAGGTAGCTACCTCTGCAGAGAGTCTAGAGTTGGGGAGGTAGAGGGGAGGGGGAGAGGCCATCATGTTCAGTTTCACACCCCTTTTTAACCATATACATGCATTCATTTTGTTTTAAAAAACCATCATATCAATTCTCTATGAAAACGTGGAACAAGATCAACACAGATAAAATTCCTAGATAAATTAAGAATGCCATTTCAGTTGATATCCACCACTTTTTAAAAAGCTCGTTTCTCCCTATTCATGTTTCCCTGCCCATTCTTAAAACAAAACTAATGAGCCATGAAACAACCAAATGGGAGTCTGGAAGAGAAAAAAAGGGCTCTAATTCACACTTGGATAATCAGCTCTTCATGAAAAAGGGCTACAGCCACTCAGACCAGCCTCGGCGAGCTCACGTTCTCCCTTGACAGACTGTGCGGTCTGGAGGGGGATGGCCACCCCAGGCATGCTGCCTTAAAGCCAGGATCTTACGATAGTAATGCTCATAGGCAGACAAAAAAAAAGGGACATAAAACTTCACACACACACAGCCCCCATGGGTGGAACAGCTAAAAAAGAACACTGATTGAGCACAGGTAGAACCAACTCAGAAACACAGCATTTTTCAAAAGTCTATTTTTGAACTGATGATTGAGAATCTAGGGCCTGTTTTCTCACAGAAATAATGGTGCACATGTGGCTAAATACCTGGTAGCCAACCCCTTTCTTCTGAGCTCATAAAATAAATGAACTTCTCTTCCATCCTTGTAAGTGGTGCGAGCTGTCTGCAGGAGGATCCCAGTCTGTGCTCTTCAGACCCAGCGCCCCAGCAGAAGTGAAGGGGACAGGCCCGGATACTGTGTCAGAGGTTCATCAAGTCTCCTCCAGCTTCTACCTGCTGCCCAGCCCCACACCAACCCGAGACAGAGGTTGAAAGAAAGATTTAGGGAAGCCTAGCTGAAGGCAACTGATCCCTCCAGACACTGGAAAGATCCCTGCCTCTACTGAGGCTTCAACATTAAAAACTCATTACCGATTTCCCTGCCGAGATGCACGTGGACAGAGTTCATGCCATCGCCACACAACTTTCTTATTTATTTTTATTAATGACTTTGATCTCAAAAAAATCTGAGACTACAGAAGTAAACAACAACTAAAAACACAAGGCAAAGACACCAAAAACAAATGTATCAAAAGAAAAAAGTAAAATAAACTGGACCACTTCAAAAATTAAACTGTTTTGATGAAAACAATACCATTAAGAAAATAAAAACGCAACTCACAGAATGGGAGAAAATATTTGCCAGTCTGACAGCTGATAAGCAACTTGTATAAAGAAGTCTTAAAACTCAACAATAAAAAGACAACCCATTAAAAATGGACAAAGGAATAACTGTTAATGGCTACAGGGTTTCTTTTTGGGGTGATGAGAACTAGTCAAGTTCTCAGACTTACTGTGGCAGTACTTGCGCAACTGTGAATGTTAAAAACCACTGACTTGTTCACTTTAAATGGGCGAACTGCATGTATGTCGATCATAACTCAATAAAACTGTTCTTTAAATGGGCAACTATTTGAACAGACATTTCTCCAAGGAAGATATACAGATGGCCAACAAGCACATAAAAAGATGCTTAACATCATTACTCATTAAGGAAATGCAAGTGAAAATCACAATGAGACACCACTTCACACTCACTAGGATGACTACGATAAAAAAAAAAAAAAAGACACAATTACAAGGATTTGCTGAGAATATAAAATGATGCAGCTATTCTCAGACTTTGAAAAAGTCTGGCTGATTTTCAAAAGGCTAAACAGCATATGACTCAGCAATTTCATTCCCAGGTATATACTTAACAGAGATTAAAACATACATCCACATAAAAAAGTACTTGTACACAAATATCACAACAGCATTATTTATAACAGCAAAAAAGTGGAAGCAAATCAGAAGCACATCAACTGTTGAGTAAATACTCTGATCTATTCCTGGACACCAGGGAAGCCCAATAAAAAAGGAAAGAAGTACTAATACATGCTATAACAGGGAAAAAGCCAGTCACAGTAGACCACACATTGTATGACTCCATTTATGTAACGTGTCCATAATAAGCAAACTTAGAGAGACAGAAAATAGATTAGCAGTTGCTCAGGGCTGGCCATCGGATGGGGCAGAATGGGGAGTGACTGACTGTTAATGAGTATGGGGGTTTTTTCAGGAGGCAAAAAATATTCTAAAATTAGATCACAAAGATGGTTGCACAACCCTGTGAATATACTAGAATATACTGAATTATATATTTAAACAGGCAAAGTGTATGATATGTGAATTACATCTTAATAAAATTTCTTTAAAAATATAAGAAAAACAAGGATGTATTATGTTCATTTCTAAGATACATTTTTTTTAAAATGACAGCTGAGTAAAAGGGGAACAGGAAGAGGAAAATATGATGAAACTGGAATGAAATACATACACAAAATAACACAGTGTTGGTCGTTTGCAGCAGTGTGGCAGGTGGGAGGAGATAGGCCCCCAGCTTCCAGAAGCCAAGGCAGAGAAAAACAATATTAGCCATAACACCCCAGGATTCATCCAACTGAAAACAATTCAGAAAACAATCATCTTTCTGATATTGGCATGTTCTTCCCAAGGAGGACACAGTGTGGCTGGCGTGAAAGAGAATTCAGAGTTTCAGGGAGGACCTCCCCAGAGGGAAACTGGGACTGACAAATGTCATCTGATGCTAACCTCTGAAAGACGTTGTTAAGGATTTCTACACAGCTGGTGGAGACCCTGGGAACTCAATCATATATTCTAAATAGGCTAAGTTAATGAAAACATGAGGCTGTTTTGAACTCAAGGGGGAAAAAAAAGCTGTACTTTAAGAGATGCAAAATATTAGTATGCCATATGTCTACTGCTATAATCAAATATACCGAGATGCCAGAGGGAGAGAGACTGAAAAAATGTCCAACACTGCTGAGTCTACAGCTAGAAGTATATGCATATTATTTTTAATTTTGGAGGCAAACAGTAAAAGAACCATGAGACAAGTGCTCGGGCCTGGTGCACTGGGAAGACCCAGAGGGATCGGGTAGAGAGGGAGGTGGGAGGGGGGATCGGGATGGGGAATACATGTAAATCCATGGCTGACTCATGTCAATGTATGACAAAAACCACTACAATATTGTAAAGTAATTAGCCTCCAACTAATAAAAATAAATGGAAAAAAAAAAAAAAGAACCAACTTAAAAAGTTGAACCTCATTGCCTTTCAGAAGCAGACAGCAATGGCAGAAGCATGAGGGGGCTGTAATTAGTTTTAAACTCTGGTACTACTGAACTGTTCCATTGATATGCATGTTAGTTTCTTAAAAACAAAAAATAATAAAATAAAAATAAACCCGCTACATACAGCCAAGGTCATTTACAGTCAGCTGTGAACACGGCTTCTACCAAAGGAGGCACTAGCCGAGGCCGGGTGAGGAAGCCAGTGCTCTGGTGGCGGGGTCTGCCCATCCGCGCCTGGCCGCGGCCTCTCCCGAGTCCCCCAGCCTCAACACAGCCCGCTCCTGAGCTCGGGCCACGGTGTCTCTTCCCACTCCCACTTTCTGGCTGGCTGGGCACAGCCGACTTCACCTAGAGATCAACACAGGCACGATGACACCCTGGTGTGACTGGGAAGATAAAGCCGACGTGCCTGCAGCTGGAGGCCCGGCTCGTGGGCCTCGCTGGCCATTCGCCGGCCGAGCGCGGGGTCGCGGGGTCTGCCCGAGCACACCTGCTCCTGCTCTGCTCCAAAGGCCCCGAGAAGCCCCCACCCGCGTCTGTGTTAGCCGTGTACCTTCCAAGCTGATGGCTCCATCATGGGATGCGGATTAAGGCTCTCGTATTTAAAAACGAGCCCGAAAATAAACATATAATCTCTCCTGGGGAATTGCCCAGGTTGAGAATGGTTATACAAACAGAATGTGTAAAGAAAAGAGAAAGAAAGGCAGGCAGGAGGCTGGGGCAACACTGAACACGGAAGCCTAAATCCAACATGGAGTCCTGGAGCAGAAGGCACAGCAGGAAAACCAGTGAAATTCACACAAAGCCGTAAGTTTAATTAATACCAACGTTACCGATGTAGGTTTGCTTTCCTTTAGTGTTGGTCCTTTGATGGACTGGAACCTGGTGATCCGGAGTCGAGGATAAGAAAGTAAGAGAGAGAAAGAAAGAAAGGCACGGGGACCAAAGCTCTGATGGAGCAAAGGTGTTTTAAGCAACATGGCATGGGCATATATACTGTCTTACAAGGTAGTTATTCTCAGCAAAAATAAAGATTAAAATTCCAGACTTACAAAACACAAGGCGATCCCTATTAAAGAGAGAAGACGGTACTTATCACCATAATGAGAAACTAACAAAGGAAATGCCTGGACTCTTCAGCCCAGGAAAGGCGTGCCTCTCTTCTTAGTTCCTGAATATTCAGGAATTAATAAGGACCAAAGGATTCCTGACAGATTCAAAACAGCACACAGGAAGCCCCCTGTTAAATGCTTCCTGATATGTTAGCAAATATAGTGAGGTAATATCAGATGTTAAATCAGTGGAAAATGGGTAAGCGGTATACAGGAATGTTACATTAGCTTCACAGCTTTTCTATGAATCTAAAATTTTTCTAAAGACTGATTAAAAACACAGAAACATATTGTGCCAAAACATATAAACAACCACAATGACAACAAAACCTGAATTAAGGCTCCTGGCTTTCAAACACAAGGAGCAGAGGCAGCAGGGATGGGGAAGGGCTGCAGCGGGGTGGCCAGCCCTCAGCCTGGCCCTGAGGCTTATGGCCTCTGTTAAGAGGGGGAGAGAAAGCTTCTGGGACGTGGCTGATGGGCAGGTCTTGGGGTGCAGATGAGTGAACCCACACATGAGCACAGAAGGAAGTGGAGGGCCAGCTCTGACCCACACTGTGTCAAGTGTCCAGTGTGACAGAAGGCTGGGCAATTCTTAATTCCTCTGACCCAGATTTCAGCAGCCCCAGGTCACAGCTCTAGGAAGCGGAGCTGGACATTGGTGCATTGGAGATCATTTCAATCCTCTCAGCTAATGCCTATTAACATCCAGGTCAAGTCCTTCCCCAGCTCTGAGGCTAGGGGGGAAGACAAAAGAGACTCCAGGGATTTCACAAATAGATCCCAATGGACCATGGTCACCTCCTTCCCCTCGAGGCAGGAAGAGGAAAGGGGTGCCCAGGTGCCTCTGAGGTTCTAACTCTGATGCCACTTGGAGAACTGAGGCAGGACATTTTTGCTAATTTTATAGTGAAGTCCTTATCTTCTGCAACATTTAAATGCAGGGATCAATCATTTAAACTTAAGTCTCTGCATCCTGATAAATCCTGCCAGCTTTTTGGGAGTTACAGAACCATGTAAACTTGAGAAACAGCAAGAAAATTCCCTTAGTGACCTCTAAACACCTGGGACTAAGTATACCAATCATTCAAGCCCTTACTGGAAGCTGAGTTGAGAACAGTTATCTCTAACTAGCCACCCATGTATGTGTTTTGTTTGGCCCACAGTAGTTTTATGACAAGGAAACGTTACAGAAAAAGCAAGATTTTTCAGCCTTTTGTGAAAAAGTCCAAAGGCCTATCAACAATCAACTAGGCCTTGAGTGGTACCTACCCTCTCCCTCCTCCTGCCCCACTGACTTGTCTGTTACGTGATGAGGCTGTTCTGGATCACCACCTTCCTTCCCATTACTCAGGATGAGGTGAAGCTGGGAGTGAACAAAATATGAGGAAAAAGCTGGCAAATATTATGGGTTCTGAAATAGGTACTATAGTGTAATGAAAAACCAGCATCTCCCAATACACAACAAAGTCTAGAATCTTAGGAGGGAGATGGGGGCATCTTGTTTTATTACCATGTATGTCTTGGATGAGCCCGGAGTGACAAGGATGGGACTGGCCACCTGGAGACACGGGGCCTTGTAGGAACTGGAAGTGGATTCCGTGGGTTCTGCTGACAGAAAGAAAGCATACCTAAGAGGTCTGCCGTCACACAATGGACAGTTCAGGCAGTCAGAGACCAGGTGTTCCAAATGGACCTTAGATTACCTAAAGGTTTGATGAAAGAGATAGGACTCAGTTCAGTTCAGTTCCTCAGTCGTGTCCAACTCTTTGAGACTCATGGACTACAGCACGCCAGGCTTTCCTGTCCATCACCAACTCCCGGAGCTTGCTCAAATTCATGTCCATCGAGTCGGTGATACTCTCCAACCATCTCATCCTCTGTCATCCCCTTCTCCTCCTGCCTTCGATTTTTCCAGCATCAGGGTCTTTTCAAATGAGTCAGTTCTTCGCATCAGGTGGCCCAAGTATTGGAGCTTCAGCTTCAGCATCAGTCCTTCCAATGAATATTCAGGACTGATTTCTTTTAGGATGGACTGGTTGGCTCTCTATGCAGTCTAAAGGACTCTGAAGAGTCTTCTCTAACATCACAGTTCAAAAGCATCAATTCTTCGTGCTCAGCTTTCTTTATAGCCCAACTCTCACATCCATACATGACTACTGGAAAAACTATAGCTTTGATCAGACAGACCTTTGTCAGAAAAGTAATGTCTCTTTTTAATATGCTGTCTAGGTTTGTCATGGCTTTTTTTCCAAGGAGCAAGCACCTTTTAATTTCATGGCTGCAGTCACTATCTGCAGTGATTTTGGAGCCCCTGAGAAAATAAAGTCTGTCACTGTTTCCATTGTTTCTCCATCTATTTGCCATGAAGTGATGGGACCAGATGCCATGATCTTTGTTTTTTGAATGTTGGGCTTTAGCCAGCTTTGTCACTCTCCTCTTTCACTGTCATCAGAGGCTCTTTAGTTCCTCTTCACCTTCATCATAACGGTGGTGTCATCTGTGTATCTCAGGTTATTGGTATTTCTCCCAGCAATCTTCATTCCAGCTTGAGCTTCATCCAGCCTGGCACTGCACATGATGTACTCTGCATATAAGTTAAATAAACAGGGTGACAATATACAGCCTTGACATACTCCTTTCCCAATTTGGAACCAGTCCATTGTTCTATGTCCAGTTCTAACTATTGCTTCTTGACCTGCATACAGATTTCTTAGGAGGCGGGTCAGGTGGTCTGGTATTCCCATCTCTTCAAGTATTTTTCACAGTTTGTTGTGATCCACACAGTCAAACACTTTACCATAATCAATGAAGCAGAAATAGATTTTTTCTGGAATCCTCTTGCTTTTTCTATTGAGAGGGTAACAGATAGAAAGGCCAAAGGTCCCCAAGCTGCAGGAGTAAATAAACTGCAAGTGGCAGACTTTTCCTTCTCTACACAAAATTAAAAGAGGCTTCTTTTAATTCTGTGTTGAGGACACCTGGTTCTGACTTGAGCTAACCAATGTGTTTTCCTTAAAGAAATGTTTTTCTTAAGCTATGTTAATGAAACTATGTATTTGCTTTGGAATCTGCCTTTCTTCAAAATGGTTCCCCCTAAGACTAACTATTCTTTTCTCAAACCTTGGGTTGATAACTGCTCAACAAAGTAGTATTCAATCCAGTTGTTTTATGGCTGGGGGACGACACACCTCATGCCATCCTATCTCAAAAATGCATACTGTGGTAGAGGGGCCTGGTCAAACTCCCTCAGCCGTGAGGTCTCACTTGTCTAATTAACAAGCTTGCTAGCAGACATAAAACACCTTGCTAAAATCTATCAAGGGGGCACTCTTTCTGTACTCTTCTGATGTCTATGTCAGAAGTTTTCTGTATCTCTCTTATACTTTAATAAAGTTCTGTTACACAAAAACCTCCATTGGTCAAGCCTGGTCTCTGGCCCGAGATCAAAAGCCTCTCCTCTGGAGGTCACAAATCCCGGTGCAGCACACGGCTCACAGCAGCAACCTCTCACTATGATCCAACAGATGTTGGCAACTTGATCTCTGGTTCCCCTGCCTTTTTTAAATCTAGCTTGAACATCTGGAAGTTCTTGGTTCACGTACTATTGAAGCCTAGCTTGGAGAATTTTGATTATTACTTTGCTAGTGTGTGAGATGAATGCAATTGTGTGGTAGTTTGAACAATCTTTGTTTGGGATTGCAAACCTTGATTGGGAAAGCTGACCTTTTCCAGTCCTGTGGCCACTGCTGAGTTTTCCAAATTTGCTGGCATATTGATTTCAGCACTTTCACAGGATCATCTTTTAGGATTTGAAATAGCTCAGCTGGAGATAGGAGAGGAGATAAGACCAGTTCACCATAATCCATTCCCGAGCATTAAAAATATCCAGGTTCCTTTTCACAAAGATGGTGCCGAAGGTGACGAAGGAAGCCCATGACCGTCCTAAAGCCGAAGCCAAATCAAAGGCTTTGAAGGCCAAGAAAGCGGTGTTGAAAGGCATCCACAGACACACACACACACACACACACACACACACACACACACACACACACAAAGATCCAGATGTTACCCACCTTCCGGCAGCCTGAAACACTGGCTAAGGAGGCAGCCCAAACGTCCTCAGAAGAACGGCCCTAGGAGAAACAAACTTGACCACTATGCCATCATCAAATTCCCTCTCAGCATCGAGTCAGCCATGAGGAAAATAGAAGACAACAACACACTGGTATCCACTGTGGATGTCTAGGCCCCAAAGTAAACAGGCTGTGAAGAAGCTCTGTGACCTGACGTGGCCAAGGTGAAAACTGTGATCAGGCCTGATGGAGAGAAGGCATATGTTCGAGGGGCTCCTGACTATGATGCTTTGGATGTTCCTAACAAAATTAGGATCATCTAAACTGAGTCTAGCTGGTTAATTCCAAATATAATAAAAGTTTTCACTATAAAAAAGAAAAAGAAAAAAAAAAATACCCAGGCTCTTAAAGCAAAGGCCCATTTATTAAGACAGTTGTGGGGCAAAGAGGTTAGCAAGGGCTCAAGTCCTTTTACCATTTGCCCTTCCCTCAGGGCAAGTGGCCCCCAGGTCAGGGATCCACACTTCATGGAATACAGACTTGGTAATATGGCTTAATTTCTACCAAAATCCTCCAACCTGTGACATAGCCAGACAAAAACTAAGGAAGGCAGTGACCCTCAAACATCACTTTTGCAATTGGGACAGAACCAGAGATCCACGTTCTTAGAGATCTTTTCATGTTTCCCACCCTAAGAAATAATCTGTTCAACCTTCACAGTCTCCCCAGGGTGGCTGGGAGGAGCAGGGCCACACTGGCTGACGCTCTGTGCTCAATACACAAAAGGAGGGGACATCTGCCTAGGCATGCAAGGCTTCATCTACTTTCTTTAATCCAAACACTACATTCTAAACAGACACACATCCAACTGTATGAAGAACACTTTGCTTCTTCCTGGACAAGAGAGTATGGGATTGTTCTAAAAGAAATCCTCTCTTAAAAAAAAAAAAAATCCTATATATTTAAAAACCTCCACTCCGATTCTTTCTGAAGGAAAAAAAAATGGTGCTCTCAAGTCAGGACAATGCTCATTTTCACCCACTCCCATCAGGGTAGCTGCAGGGACGGACTCCTCTGACCAGGGAAGCAGTGCCTGGGTCACCCACATCAAAATTGGCTGCTTTCCAGGATGCTCCTGGGGCCCACGCCTCTGAGGACCACAGGGCTAGAGTCAAGGGGACAGAACAGCAGAGTGAAGGAGCACCCCAGAAAATGCCGTGCTGGGGAGAGGGCGCAGCACTAGACCAACAGCTCCTGGCAGAATCCAACTTCCTATCATTGCGGAGCTCAGCCATCTGGATCGACAGTCCAACCCATCACCAACCGAGAGGGCTACCTGGCGTGAAAGCTGGGACCAAGGGATGGATTGTCAACCCACCTCCAAGAGAGGACATCTGCAACACCCAGTAAATGCACACATGTGCTACAGTCTTAATCCTCCAAGTCTCATAACATGGGGAAATATATTTTTGTTCAAATAGCAAACATATAATATGTGACCTTGTAGTCACATACACTGCTGAATGTATAAATTTGGGAGTATAAATTTGTTTTAAAAAGGAAGCCTGGCGTGCTGCAGTTCATGGGGTCGCAAAGAGTTGGACACAACTGAGCAACGGAACCAAACTGAACTGAGGGTGTAGGGGGTAATACCAGTAACGAGTATCAGATTTCTTTGGGGGATAGTGGTGATTGCATAATCTTGTGAATATGCTGAAAATTACTGGATTGTAACTGTAAAAGGGTGAATTTTACTGTATGCAAGAAAGGACTTGGGGAACGAGGAAGGGGTAAGTTAGGGAGTTTAGCACTGACATGTACACACTGCTATATATAAAATGGATGACCACAAAGGATCTACCGCATAGCACAGGGAACTCTGTTCAATGTTATGTAACAACTTAAATGGGAAAAGAATTTGAAAAAGACTAGATACACGTATAACTGAATCACTTTGCTGTACACCTGAAGCTAACAAAACATTCTTAACCAACCATACTCCAACATGAAATGAAAAGTTAAAATGAGAAAAATAAAGAAAGGTAGGCAGAGAAAAAAATAAACAAATAAAAAGCAAACTTTCTCAAAGTCAGTTTGGTAATATATATCAGATACTTTTAAGTCTGTCAATAAGCTCTGATCTGGTTATTGCATTTCTAGAAATCTATTTTTTTTTAATCCAAAACACACCAAGATGCTTATCTCAGGATTCTTAAAACACAGAAAAATGGGGAAGAAGCTAAATATTCAACATCAGGAGAATGGATCAGCCAATCAGTAGCCACATCATAAAATATCATACAGCTTCTACAATGTTTAAAGGAAATGTAAAATGGAATAGAAGTACTTATGACAGGAGAATACAAAACTTTATGTATGTTATGACCACTGTATGAAGGATGCAAAGAAAACGGCTGGAAGGAAAACATCATTTGATGTAAACAGCTCCTGTCTTGGTGTAATGAGAGATGTGGTTTTGTTTCTTCATGTATTTCTCTACTTTAAAATTATTTCATGATTAGAATGCATTAGTTTTATTTTCATAATAAATACAGCAATTTTTAATTATGAAGTTTGAAAGTCAAGAGATCACATTGTTTTGCGACAGGCTTCTTGGAGGAGGCTGGCTGTGAAATGGGAACAGAAAGACAAGGAGAGAGGGCGTTCCCGGAGGAAGAAACAGCACCCCCAGAAGCAAAGGGAGGTTCTTCTGTGTAAACACGGAGCACTCCAGTTTGGCTGGCAAATTACCTATGATTCCTAGAGGACTGAAACAGTACAAGATGTGTTCTGTGCTCAATCAGTTTCTGAGCACTTTCCGTATCTCAGAGGTCAATTTTCCCACCCACACCCAAAATAAATGAAAGGATGTGTTGTTCCGTCCTCCCAAGGGAAACCCTGAGTGGGGAGGGGTCCATGAGGTGGAGAAGGAGGGCCTGGCTTCCCTTCAGGACAGGAGGAAGGAAGGGGAGACACAGCAAAGGAGCGCACGGAAGCTGGAGCAGGAGGACAAGACAAAGTGGGTGCTGAACCAAACAAGGGTGGAGAGGTGGAGGGAGAGAACTGGGACCAGGGCAGAGACCAGCGACATGCCGGGGACTGCCGTGGGGGGCTCACTGCAGCTGAGGGCTGTGCCTTCAGCTAGTTTTTAACATGCATTGCATGGATAAGGTGGGCCATTTAAGAACCAGATGAAATCGACAAATACTGGCAACTTCTGGATTTAGAAACAGCAAGGCTAGAGGTCGGGCTTCCCTGAAGGGTCAGTGTTAAAGAATCCACCTGCCAAGCAGGAGACTCAGGTTCAATCCCTGGGTTAGGAAGATCTCCTGGAGAAGGAAATGGCAACCAACTCCAGTATTCTTGCCTGGGAAATCCCATGGACAGAGGAGCCTGGTGGGCTACACTCCATGGGGTCGCAAAGAGTCGGACACAACTGAGTGATTGAGTGTAAGTATGAGCAAGGAAAGAGTTTAGCTGATTTCAAAAGCTCTGCACAAAATGCCTTTCCCCTCAAGAAGCTTAAATTGCCTTCAAAGGCTGTTGTCTTCACACTGTCTCTAGGAATATGGTGGCAAATATTTTCATTCCCACCTTACACTGAATGGCTTCCCTGATAGGCAAATGACATATCAAGGACATCAGGCATTATCAGATGTCTCTTACCTGGCAGATCTCCACATTCCACAGGACTGCTAAGCTCACATCCTTCCAGATGAACAAGAGTTTCCCTGTGCTACAAATAAAGTCCAGGAGAGCTAAGTGACATGCATAATGCTGGAATCAGTTTAAAACTCAGGAATGTCTGGGTCCAAAGCTGCCTTTTCCTACCACATTACATCACCTCCAAAAACCGAGGGAGACCTCAGGTCATGGAGTCTAAATACTCCAGACGGCTGATGGGGATTTACTCACAGAAGAAAGTGATAGGGCGGCTGGTGGAGACATTCTCCCAGGAGACCTCCAAGTGTCGACCACACTAAACTCAGAAAGGGGCCACACTGCGGAGACAAGACGCAGGACTCCCTAGACTGCACTCTTGAACCCAAAGAAACAGGTACACACAGCACTGGCTGCAAACTGCTGACGAGTACTGGCATTTTAGGAGAGACATGCAGCCAAGACTTGCGCCTCATATTAGTCAGTCGGGGTGGAGCTTTCTGTCTGGACATCAATGTTGCTACAGCAAAAAAGGCAAATGACGGACAACATGATTACAACTGTCAATCTTTCTCCAAGGAATTAAGCTTGGAACCATTCAGGGAGTGACAATACAGGTGCAGGAGTTAACTGCATCTCATAACCTCATTCCCAGTATACGTTATTACCCTACCAGGAGGCACTGCTGGAAAGGAACCAAAGTTCATCTCTTGTACCAGCTAATTTAAAAGTCTGAATTCAGGAATTCGTTTTTGCAAAAAGAGAGGTTAAAAGGAAAAATTTTTTAATGCCCCTAGTCCCTAGCAACTAGTTTCACCACCTAACAAAATTTAAACAGGATATATTTTCATTTCTGCTTTTGCACCACTTGGGAGGAGCGGTCAGGAACACACTGACGGCCTTCTCACCAGTGGAAAATCTTTGTAAGAGACTTGCTTTCAAAGTGAGGGAAATAAAAGACGAGCCTGGGGAGCCAGAGGTTGTTTACCAATGACACAGACCCTAAGACGAGGTTACGAGGCTTGGCTGTGACTGCTG
Organism: Cervus canadensis; assembly: GCF_019320065.1. Taxonomy (NCBI): domain Eukaryota; kingdom Metazoa; phylum Chordata; class Mammalia; order Artiodactyla; family Cervidae; genus Cervus; species Cervus canadensis. The sequence continues at coordinate 57,827,061 of NC_057407.1, read as the reverse complement.
ATTCATCAACTGCAAGACATAATATTCAGATTACATATCTAGGCCTGAAGATGGGGGTTTTGCTTTAAATATTTCCCTTAACAAAACCAATGAGACAAACTGGGGCTCCCCTCAACTCTACCAGGTGGCCCCACTCCCTGTTCTCAACCCCAACAGCTCCACACCCACCCCCACAGACAACATGGCTACTGAGTCATTCATCACCACATAAGAAGCCCCCCACCCCGATTCCACTGGTATCACTGGGCTCCCTCTCCTCCACCCTAAGCACACACACACACCACTGCTCACACACACTCCTCCTCCCAGAGCCTGGAGCCTCATAGTAGGGCTGCTCCCAAGGCTGTCCTGCTCGAGAACAAGATGGTACAGTGCACGACACAGCGGGGGCCATTCAGAAAGACGGCTCTGGCAGGCATGTCCTGGTGGGATCTCAGCAAGGCTGCCTACTCTGTTCAAAATTCACAATCTTGGATATCTTTCCCTCCAACCCTTGGTGATTTCCAAAATGTGAAACCTTACTCAGCACTGTGATCACCAGTAAGGAAGACAGAAAGAACTAGCCATTCAAAGGCCCTCCTCATTCACTGCTGACGAGCCAGGCTCCAAAACTTGTAATCAGTCAATTCTCATAAGATAAAACATACTTAGACATGTGTGAACTCTGCTCTTAGATGCAGCATCTGCTTAGGGCAAGGGTGTATAGGGTCAGAAAGGCTCGGGACAGGACAGCCACACCACCTAAAGAGTGGACAGGGCACCTGTGGGCACTCTGAACTCAGCTAAGGCTGAGTGGAATTTTTAGGTCCATTCATGGATTTCAAACAAGGAAGTGACAGCTTGGGTTAGGGCCTTAAGAGAGCACACAGGCAGAAGAAAGAGGGCTGTCCACAGGAAGAATGACCTGGACTGAGGCAAGCGCACAGGTTGCAGGCCTGAGAGAGGTGAGTTCCAGAAACTTGGAGGAGTAAGCGTGAACAGGACTGCAGAGAATGCAGAGCAGGTGGTGTGGGAGTAGTCCAGGTTTCTGGAGCAGCATTCTGGGTGAGTGGTGGGGCCATTTATTGGGGAAAGGATGGGCTCTATTTCAGATACAGGCTCTCAGAGATTTCTATTAGACAACCAGATCAATAGGAGCTGGCACTTAGCAGGGAATTCCTGGGTGGCTGCTGCTGCTGCTAAGTCACTTCAACCGTGTCCAACTCTGTGCGACCCCATAGACGGCAGCCCACCAGGCTTCGCCGTCCCTGGGATTCTCCAAGCAAGAACACTGGAGTGGGTTGCCATTTCCTTCTCCAATGCATGAAAGTGAAAAGTGAAAGTGAAGTCGCTCAGTCGAGTCCGACTCTTTGCGACCCCATGGACTGCAGCCTACCAGGCTCCTCCGTCCATGGGATTCTCCAGGCAAGAGTATTGGAGTGGGTTGCCATTGCCTTCTCCGAATTTCTGGGCTAGAAAAACATATTTTGGAAACATGAGCATAAACACTGTAATTGAAGATTTAGGCATGAATGAGATTCCTCATGATCGTTCAGAGAATGAGAAGAGGATGAAGTGCTCAACCAAGGGTAGAAGACATAAATACGCAAGGTGCAGGACAAAGTGTGGAAGGGGATGATGCTGACTTGAAACAATCACTGACCTTTAGTGTTTCAGTTTTCCCCACACACAAGAAAGGTGAAAAGAAAGCTCCGACCATCTTCATTTATTTCACACATGACCTTTAATAAACCACTTAACTTCTCAACCTTGGTTTGCATCCTGTAGAGTAATGATATTTACAAGGTTCCTGTGGGGAAACAATAGGGCACCACAATTGAAAGGGTGAGCAGCAAACTGCGGGGGCGAGTGAGGTCCAGCTTTCATGGGTGGGAGTGCTATCTTGGTTCAGCTTATTGTTCTAGGCGGCTCCTTCCTTAAGTGTCCAAGTGTCAAAAGCTCTCTAGGTGCGAGCTCCTCATTTCCCTGCCCCACACCTCATTATTAGAGTAGTAATGGCCCATTATTTTCACAGCAGTGGCATGTCTTTGGCTGACAACATAATTCTTTAGGATGAGTTTTAAAAAGAAAACCAAGTTTCACTCACATAATTTCTACCTACAAAGGCCTTTCAAGGATTATAATCCTACCAATTTAAAAGACTGATTGGAATTTCCCTGATGGTCCAGAGGTTAATACTCTGCTTCTACTGCAGGGGTCATGGGTTCAATCCCTGGTCGAGGAACTAAGATCCCATATGCCACACAGCCAAGATAAAAAGACTGCTTGTACTAGAAATACTTCAGTGAGTTCTAATAATGAAAATATAAGACAGAAAATAAATACAAATTAGTGAATAATGCCAAATAGTTCATAAACCAAAACCTACTTGCTTGTTTTGTGTGTTCTAAGACATTTTCCAACAGATGTGCATAACAATTTTTACATGGCAATGACAATATGTATGTGCGCCCAGGGCCTCCCAGCTCACCTGTGCAGGGACCAGTCAGTCACATTTATGAAGCACAAGGCACTCGCCTGGAGTCTCTGCAGCCTGCTTCTGAGTCCTCACTCTCACAGAGCCTGTCAGGCCTCCTTAAACTTGCCCGACCCAATCTGGCACAGGGTACCAGGCCAGACAGGTTGGGCCCCTGACTGCAGCCTACCTAGTGAGGCAGGTGAGGGTTTGGGGGGGTTGGTGAGGCAGCCCAGCAGAAGATGTGACTCAAAGGCCACAAAGACAATCCAGTGAGGGCACTGGTTCCCGAGTCGCCTTCCAGATCTTAAGCTTGTTTATCCATTCTGGATTCCACGAACCAAAATCCCCATCTTCCCCATTTCCACAGTCTATTTAAAATAAAGACACATCACTTAAGGTAACATGGGTGAATTTCTCAGACTTTAAGAATGGAAAGGCCCTACATGTGAACCATCCACCAAGAACTCCTTTCAGGTCAGGCTACCCAGGAACTGCAGAGAAGAAAACGTTATTATTATATGAATGTAAACACTTAGGGCAGGGGAACCACAGTATTTAAGAACACAAACTCTGAAGTCAGTCTGAAGAGGTTGGAATCCTGACTCCAGCTAGAAAACCTTGGACAAGCTTCTTAATCGCCTGTGCCTCATTTGGTTCACCTGCAAAACGGACATAATGCAGCAGTAAATTCAGAGAAGGGTTGTAGAGATGAAATGTCAAGTGTTTAGCAGGATATCAGCAAGATGGTCGAATAGGTGGTGCCCAGCTCACACCTCCCACACAAAGAGCAACCTGGCATCCCTCCACAGACAAAAGGGTCTTCTTGAGAGCTTTGGGATCCATGTATAAAGTTGCAAAACCCTGATGAAGCCCAAGACCAAGAAGAATTGCTTGGAGAAGCAGGCTTGCTGACAGTGGCCCTGGCTACAGACCAAAAGCAGCCCTTTCCCCCACAGGCTCGGCTCTGGCCCAGCCTAGCCATGGTGCAGAGAGCCAAGCTGCCAAGGGACCAGGAGATGCCACACACACCCATGCCCCTGTTAACAGGACTTCCAGCCTCAGACCCAACTGCAGGCTGGAGGCAGCCCTGTGACCTGGCCCCAGCCTCACTCTAAGGTGGTTTGGAGTCACTCCTGCTGGCCCGGGGACCCAGCCACACCAGTCTTTGCCCCTGAGGAGGAAATGGCAACTCCAGTATTCTCACCTGGGAAATCCCAAGGACAAAGGAGCCTGGTGGGCTACAGTCCACAGGCTCACAAAGAATTGGACGTGACTGAGCACACACCACCAAAACCATCATGTTGTGAATGAAGGCATAGCTAAACCAGATGCTTACTTCCCAAAGTAACAAGTCAATAGTAAATATATAACAACAAAATCAATCATAAACTTTAGGAGAAGCATTCTATTTAAGTTATAGACTTAAATATTAGAAGCAATTTCTATCAGTGTTGAAAATAGCAGGTCTGCTGACTTCAGTCCCAGCTGCAGATGCTCAAGCGGCCCTACCACTTGATTCCAGGCCCAATCTGCCATGATGCAGAGGCAATACTGCCCACTCGGGAAACCAGTGTAAGACACACTTGTCTGAACCCCCAGTGGCAGGTCTGCTGACCTCAGTTCTGATGGTAAATCCTGAAGTAGCCCCGTGACAGTCTAACCCCACTCTGCCCTGGTCCCAGAGGCAGTGCTGCCCACCCAGAGACCCGGTGGGAGAATGCTCAGGGACACCATGGATACCACACTATCCATGACCCTGCTAGAAGGCCTTTCAACTGTGGACCTAGATATGGCACCATGACTAGGCTATTCAACCCCAGTCCTGCAAGCAGTCCCAGCACCCAGGGAATAGACAGGATTCAAACCACTTGCAACCCCAATTACATGCCTGCCAAAGGTGGACACAACTGAGGACCTGGCAGCAGCCAAGTAACCAGGCTCTAGCCCTGCTCAAATTTAATCTGTGAGGCAGTTCCATCAGCCTGGGGACAGAGCAGCAAAAGGTCTTAATCTACCAAAGCCAGCCTGTGAAAATAGGAAATGGTGTTTGCTTCTTCAAATGCACAGACATCAACACAAGGCTACATGAACAGGCAACCATGGCCCACCACAGGAAACTAATAAAGCCCCAGTAGCTAAACACAAAGAACTGGAAATCTATGACTTGCTTCACAAAGAATTCAAAGTGATTGTCTTAAGGAAGTTCAGCAAGCTACAAGAGAACACAGGTAGACAACTCAATAAAATCCATATAAAATACATTAACAAGAAGAGAACTTCAACAAAAATATAGAAATCATTAAAAAGCCCCAAACAGACATTCTGGAGCTAAGGAACACAATGAATGAAATGAAAAATCCAATAGATTTCTTCAACACTACTTTACCAAGCAGAAGAAAGAACCTGTGAAATTATCCAGTGGGGGGCGTGAGGATGAAACAGAGTGAAGAAAGCCCATGGGATTTAAGGGACACCATTAAGCAGATCAATAGATGCACTATGGGACTTTGCAGAGGAGAAAAAATTAGAGGCAGAAACTTTCTTTAAAGAAATAATGGCTGAAACTTTTCCAAATCTTGAGAGTGGTAAGCCCATCCAGGTTCCTGAAGCTCAAAGGTCCCCAAAATATCAACCCAAATCCTCAAAGGATCAACCCAAAGAATGTTACACAGAAACATATTATAATTAAATAATCAACATCCAAAGACAAAATTTTAAAAGCAGCAAGAGAAAAACAGGATTTATGATATATTAAGGAACGCCTACAAGGCTGTAAGTGAATTTCTCAGCAAAAAAACTTACAGTCCAGGAGACAGTGGGATAATACATTCAAAGTGACAAAAGGAAAAAAAAAATGACCAATGAAGAATACTATTCCCAGCAAAGCTGCCCTTCAGAAATGAAGATAAGACAAAGACTTTCTCAGACAAACAAAATCTGATGGAATCATCACCACTAGACCTATCTTACAAGAAAAGCTAAAGGGAATTTTTCAAGTTAAAATGAAAGCAGGCTAATACATAACATGAAAACATGCAAAAGTATAAAACTCACTGGTAAAGGTAAACACATAATCAAATTCAGAATAATACTCAATGCTGATGGGTAAATAACCTTCAACTCTAGTATAAAAATGTAAACACAAAAATATTAAAAATAACTACATACACAATAATTTGTTAGTGGATATACAATATAAAAAGAAGTGTGACAACAATAGCATAAAATGTGTGAGGTAGTAAAAGTGTATAGAGTTCTTGTACGCAATGAAGGTAAGTTACTGGCTTAAAATAGACTGCTGTAAGACATTTTATGTAAACCTCATGGTAATCTTGCCTGGAAAATCCCATGGACAGAGGAACCTGATAGGCTGCAGTCCATGGGGTCACGAAGAGTTGGACTTGACTGAGCGACTTCACTTTCACTTTTCACTTTCATGCACTAGAGAAGGAAACGGCAGCCCACTCCAGTGTTCTTGCCTGGAGACTCCCAGGGACGGGAGCGTGGTGGGCTGCCGTCTATGGGGTCGCACAGAGTCGGACACGACTGAAGCGACTTAGCAGCAGCAACAGCAGCTTGGTAATCACCAAGAAAAAACTTACAGCAGATGCACAAAAGCTTAAAATGATTCAAAGCATGTGTGAGAACGCAATTGCTCAGTTGTCTCTGACTGTTTGCAACCCCATGGACTGCAGCCTGCCAGGCTCCTCTGTGTATGAAATTTTCCAGGCAAGAACACTGAGGTGGCAAGTTGCCACTTCCTATTCCAGGGGATCTTCCTAACCCCGGGATCAAACCTGCAGTCCTTACACTTCCTGCAATGGCAAGCGGATTCTTTACCACTGTGCCACCTGGTGGGAAGCCCAATTCAAAGTGTACCACTACAAATTCCAAAGGAAGAAAGCAAAAAAACTTGAAAAAAAAAGTCACAAAATAATGAATCAAATGGCAAGAGTAGTTCTTTTGCCATTTAGTTCATAATCACTTTAAATATAAACAGATGAAACTACCCAATCAAAAAACAGAATGGCTGAATTAATGAGAAAACAAGATCCAAGTATACACTTCGTGCAAGAGACTCAAGCTTTAAAGGCACACATAGGCTCAAAAAGATGGAAATAGATAATCTATGCAAACGGTAACCAAAAAAGAGCAGGGGTGACTGTATAGCTGTCACTGCACCAGTGTTAAGTCAGAGTCCACTTTTATGCAGATATTTTGTGATAAATACGTATTCCAGTATTACATGATTCAGGTGGCTGAACTTGTGAGTGCAGAATCTTGAATACAAAGGGCTCACTGTAATGTTACATACAAATGTTCAAATACTTAGGCAACAGACACCCCTAACTCCCACTGCTCAAGGGTCAACTATTCTTATACTAGATAAAATTGACCTTAAGTTAAAACTGTCAAAAGAGACAAAGAAGGTCATTGCATAGTGATAAAAGGACAGTTCAACAGGAAGCTGTAATAGTTATAAATATGTATTTACCCAAGATCAAAGCATCTAAATACATAAAGAAAATACTGTCAGATCTAAAGAGAGAAATACACAGCAATTCAATAAAAACATGAGAGTTCAAGATCCACTCTCAAAATGGATAAATCATCAGAAAATACCAATAAGGAGACAACAGAACCGAACAACACTATAGAACCAAATAGACCTAACAGACATATAGAGAACTTTGCATCAACAGTAGAAGAATACACATACTTCTCAAGTACACACTGCAAATTCTGCAAGATTACATTAGTTCACAAAACAGGTCATAAAAATTTCAAACAAATCAAGGCGTCACAAGTTCAAACCCCTAAATGTAAGAGTTAAAACTGTAAAACCCATAGAAGAAAACATATGGAAAAAAGCTCTTTGACATGAGTCTTTGCAATATGACACTAAAAGAAGAGGCAATAAAATAAAAAAATAAACAAGTGTGACTACCTCTAACTAAATAACTTCCACACAGCAAAGGAAACAATCAAAGTGAAAAGGCAACCTACAGAGTGGTAAACAATACTTGTAAACCATACATCTAATAAGGAACTAATATCTAAAATATACAATGAACTCATTAACAAAAAATGAAACACAAAAAACAATAACCCAATAAAAATAGGCAAAGTGCCTGAAAATATGTTTCCCCAAAGATATATTCTTCCCTGTAGCTTAAACAGTAAAGAATCTGCCTGCAACACAAGAGATCCAGCTTCAATCCCTGGGTCAGGAAGATCCTCTGGGGAAAGGAATGGTACTCCACTCCAGTATTCTTGCCTGGAGAATATAATGGACAGAGGAGCCCGGTGGGCTATGATGTAGGAAAACAAAGAGTCAGATATGACTGAGCAACTTAAGCAAAAGAATACATACAGATGGTCAACAGACACATGAAAAGTTGCTCAACATAACTATCAGTTCAGTTCAGTCACTCAGTTGTGTCTGACTCTTTGTGACCCCACAGACTGCAGCATGCCAGGCTTTCCTGTCCACCAACTCATGAGCTTGCTCAAATTCATGTCCATCGAGTCAGTGATGCCATCCAACCACCTCATCCTCTGTCATCCCCTTCTCCCACCTTCAATCTCTCCCAGCATCAGGGTCTTTTCCAGTGAGTCAGTTCTTCACATCAGGTGGACAAAGTATTGGAGTTTCAGCTTCAGCATCAGTCCTTCCAATGAATATTCAGGACTGATTTCTTTTAGGATTGACTGGTTTGATCTCCTTGCAGTCCAAGGGACTCTCAAGAGTCTCCTCCAACACCACAGTTCAAAAGCATCAATTCTTCAGTGCTCAGCTTTCTTTACAGCCCAACTCTCACATCCATACATGACCAATGGAAAAACCATAGCTCTGACTAGACGGACCTTTGTTGGCAACGTAAGGTCTCTGCTTTTTAGTCTAGGTTGGTCATAGCTTTTCTTCCAAGGAACAAGCATCTTGTAATTTCATGGCTGCAATCACCAGCTGCAGTGATTTTGGAGCCCAAGAAAATAAAGTATCTCTGTTTCCACTGTTTCCCCATCTATCTGCCATGAAGTGATGGGAGTGGATGTCATGATCTTCATTTTTTGAATGTTGAGTTTTAGGCCAGCTTTTTCACTCTCCTTTTTCACTTTCATCAAGAGGTTCTTCAGTTCTCTTCACTTTCTGACATAAGGGTGGTATCATCTGTGTGTCTGAGGTTATTGATATTTCTCCTGACACTCTTGATTCCAGCTTGTGCTTCATCCCGCATGGCATTTCGCATGATGTACTTTGCATACAAGTTAAATGAGCAGGGTAACAATATACAGCCTTGATGTATTCCTTTCTCACTGTGGAACCTGTCTGTTGTCTTATGTCTGGTTCTAACTGTTGCTTCTTGACCTGCATACAGATTTCTCAGGAGGCAGGTAATTCCTATGTCTTTAAGAATTTTTCACAGTTTGTTGTGATCTACACAGTCAAAGGCTTTGGTGTAATCAATAAAGCAGAAGTAGACGTTTTTCTGGAATTCTCTTGCTTTTTTGATGATCCAGAGGATGTTGGCAATTTGATCTCTGGTTCCTCTGCCTTTTCTAAATCCAGCGTGAACATCTGGAAGTTCACGGTTCACATACTGTTGAACTCTGGCTTGGAGAACTTTGAGCATTACTTTGCTAGCATGTGAGATGAGTGCAATTGTGCAGTAGTTTGAACGTTCTTTGGCATTGCACTTCTTTTGGACTGGAATGAAAACTGACCTTTTCCAGTCCTGTGGCCACTGCTGAGTTTTCCACATTTGCTGGCATATTGAGTGCAGCACTTTCATAGCATCTTTTAGGATTTGAAATAGCTCAAGTGGAATTCCATCGACTCCACTAACTTTCTACATAGTGATGCTTCCTATGATGCACTTGACTTTGCATTCCAGGATGTCTGGCTCCAGGTGAGGGATCACACCATCGTGGTTATCTGGGTCGTTTTTTTTCCAGTTCTGTGTATTCTTGCCACCTCTTCTTAATATCTTCTGCTTCTGTTAGGTCCATACCATTTCTGTCCTTTATTGTGTCCATGTTTGCATGAAATGTTCCCTTTGTATCTCTAATTTCTTGACAAGATCTCTAGTCTTTCCCATTCTATTGTTTTCCTCTATTTCTTTGCATTGATCACTGAGGAAGGCCTTCTTATCTCTCCTTGCTATTCTTTGGAACTCTGCATTCAAATAGGTATATCTTTCCTTTTCTCCTTTGCCTTTAGCTTCTCTTCTTTTCTCAGCTATTTTAAGGCTTCCTCAGACAACCATTTTGCCTTTTTGCATTTCTTTTTCTTGGGGATGGTCTTCAATCACTGCCTCCTGTACAATGTCCCAAACCTCCATCCATAAGTCTTCAGGCACTCTATCAGATCTAATCCCTTGAATCTATTTCTCACTACCACTGTATAATCATAAGGGAATTGATTTAGGTCATACCTGAATGGTTTAGTGGGTTTCCCTACTTTCTTCAATTTAAGTCTGAATTTTAATAACAAGTTCATGATCTGAGCCACAGTCAGTTCCCAGTCTTGTTTTTGCTGACTGTATAGAGCTTCTCCATCTTTTGCTGCAAAGAATATAATCAATCTGATTTCGGTATTGACTGTCTGGTGATGTCCATGTGTAGAGTCGTCTGTGTGTTGTTAGAAGAGGGTGTTTGCTATGACCAGTGCATTCTCTTGGCAAAATTCTGTTAGCTTTTTCCCTGCTTCATTTTGTACTCCAAGGCCAAATTTGCCTGTTACTCCAGGTATCTCTTGACTTCCTACTTTTTCATTCCAGTCCCCTGTGATGAAAAGGACACCTTTTTTGGGTGTTAGTTCTAGAAAGTCTTGTAGGTCTTCATAGAACCATTGAACTTCAGCTTCTTCAGGATTACTGGTTGGGGCATAGACTTGGACTACTGTGATACTGAATGGTTTGCCTTGGAAACGAACAGAGATCATTTTGTCGTTTTTGAGATTACACCCAAGTACTGCATTTTGGTGTCTTTTGTTGACTATGATGGCTAGTCCATTTCTTCTAAGGGATTCTTGCCTGCAGTAGCAGATATAATGTTCATCTGAATTAAATTCGCCCATTCCAGTCCATTTTAGTTCACTGATTCCTAAAATGTCGATTTTCACTCTTGCTGTCTCCTGCTTGACCACTTCTAATTTACCTTGATTCATGGACCGAATATGCCAGATTCCTATGCAATATTGCTCTTTACAGCATCAGACTTTACTTCCATCACCAGTCACATCCACAGCTGGGTGCTGTTTTTGCTTTGGCTCCATCTCTTCATTCTGGAGTTATTATCAGGGAAACATAAATCAAAACCACAATGATGTGTCACCTCACAGATGTTTTAGTGGCCACTATCAAAAACATAAGAGGATAAGTGTTGGCAAGGATGCAGAGCAAAGAGAACACTTGCACACTTTTAATGGAAATAGAAACTGGTATAGCCATTATGGAAAACAGTATGGAGATTCCTCAACAAATTAAGAATAGAGCTACCATATGATTCAACAATCCCATATCTGGCTACAAATCTAAAAGAAATAAATCACTATCTTGAAGGGATATCTGAACCCTCATGTTCACTGCAGCAATATCTGTAATAGCTAAGGTAAGGAAACAACCCTAGTGTACATCAACAGAAGAATAAAGAAAAAAATATGTACAAATATAATATTTATATATTATACAGTATATATAACATATTTATATATACATATTTAAGTGAAATAAAATTTAGTAGAGTAATTTATCGTCTATGTATTAACATATATATATTTATTTAAATAAAATAAAATTTAAATATATGTGTTAAACAAAGTTAACTTATTTAAATTTATTTATTTAAAATATATAACATTTATGTATAATGGATTATTCAATCTTAAAAAAAGACTATTTTGTCATTTAACATCATACATGAACCTGGAGGACATTATGCTAAGTGCAATAAGACAACTCACAAACATAAATACTATATAATCTTACTTATATGTGGAATCTAAGAAAGTCGAACTCATAAAAGCAGAGAGTAGAGTGGTGGTTGCAAGAGTTGAGAGGATGGGGAAATGAAAAGGTGTTGGTAAGGGTATAAAAGTTCAGTTATATAGGATGAATAAGTTCTGGAGATCTAATGTACAGCATGGTGACTGAAGCTAATAAAATTGTACTTGAAATTTTCTTAAGAGAGTTGATCTTAAGTGTTCTTACCCTACACACACACAAGGTGACATGAGGTAATAAAATGTCAATGACTTTGACTGTGGTGCTCATTTCACAAATATACACATCACATCATCATATTATACTCCTTAAATATATATCATTTTAATTTGTCAAGTATACCTCAGTAAAGCTGAAAAAAAGAAAATTTGAAAGTATCAAAAAATTTTTAAAAAATAGTCTTTGACACATAGTAAAAACACAGTAAGTACTAGTTACCACATCATCACCATCATCACTTATAAATCAGAAAAAAGTAAATAACAGTGGAGAGTTTAAAAAATACTCAAATGTAAGATGTTTCAAAAAGTAATTAATGCTACATGCTAGCAAGTTTTCTGTGTGTTTATATCTGAATCACTGGGTTGATTTTTGACTTGAAAATGCTGATCCAATACCATCCTCATCCAAAATGAGTTTCACATGGAGAAATAATGGGCAGGGGGTGGGGGGAAACAAGTCATACTGCTAGACCAGAACAGAAAAAGTACATCTATGTCCTCACAGAGAGCTGTGGAAGTTGGTTTATTTGCATAACATGAAGGATTGCTGCAACCCACAATGCAGCCACATAGGCAGAACCCTGTTACTCAGGGTTATCAAGGCAAGAATGCTGATGTGGTTTGCATTACAGTGGACCAAATTTACAACTGATGCTTTTGAACTGTGGTGTTGGAGAAGACTCTTGAGAGTCCCTTGGACAGCAAGGAGATCAAATCAGTCAGTCCTAAAGGAAATTAATCCTGAATATTCACTGGAAGGACTGATGCTGATGCTGAAGCTCCAATACTTTGGCCGCTTGATGCGAAGAGCTGACTCATTAGAAAAGACCCTGATGCTGGGAAAGACTGACGGCAGGAGGAGAAGGGGCCAACAGAGGATGAGATGGCTGGATGGCTCCAGGAGATGGTGAAGGACAGGGAAGCCTGGTGTGCTGCAGTCCATAGGGTCACAAAGAGTTGGCCACAACTGAACAACTGAACATCACCACCACCACTTAGGGGTGACAGCATTCTAATCAATATACAGTCTAACTAAAGGACTCTGTAATTAGAGGCACACAAGAGAATCCTATTATTTTTTCAAATGTTTACCCTAAACTTTCCCCAGAGAAATAAATGTAAACTCATACAAATTATGTGAGTGTTTCATACCTGCTAACTTGTTTCCTTGTGGAAAACCTCAAGGAAGACAGATACTGCTTTCATCAGTGGACGGGTCCTGCCACCTGCAAATGCTCTGCTAATGCCAATTCCAACCATCACTGCTCAGTCTCCCAGGAGCCACGATTTCCCTGCACAGAGACAGCATGGCTGTGCATTGCACTGAAGAATTCCCCACCTTCACCCACATAGTCACCCGTTCTTTCACTCCAGCCCCCTTGTAGCCAATGACCCCACAGAGTAAGGATTTCAGACCATGGCCTAAAACACAGTAGGCTAAAGGGACAACACCAGACCCTGGCATCACTGGTGATGCTGACTATCAAAGAAGGAGCTGTTTTAGTGTCCTAAGACATTTTCAGCAAACATAGTGCAAACTTGCTAAAAATCAGAGGAGAAAGCAAATGGAAGGTTAATGTTCAAGGTCAGAGAGGAGCTGGCTTCATTGAAAAGCTTTACACGACTTTAAGTTTCCTTCTGAAGACTTAACGGAAAAATTACATTTGTGCTCAAAGTACTAATACACAGAGAACTTAAGTCAGGTGGATGTTAGGTGTTAGGTAGATAGTAAGAGTTTCCTTTATTCTGGTTCCCTCACTTCTTTGAGACGGTGCTTTCAATGAGATCCTGAGCCAGCTGCCAAAAATAGAACTAGACATACTGTTGTAGCTTTCTGGAGCAACCCAGAGACCAGAACCTGCCCCATGACTCAAGGGTGCGGCAAACTGCGCCCTCGTGACTGTCCTAGGAAGCATGCCGAACAGGACATTCTTGGGGCTGGACGTGCTCGCTGCTCTACTTCACTGCCTACCCCTGCGTCCATCCCCATGGAAACAAAACAAGATATTCCTGATCAACAACAGAGCCTTAACTTTACTCTCTTTTTACGGGGTGCTAATTGAGCTCCCCAGTATAGCTATTCCCTAATAATCTCTTCTGCCAATAAAAGTACGGGCTGAAAGGCCCATTTTGTCTTCCTGCCACGGAGAGCAGGAAGGCCCCCTGACTCCGCACTTGCCAAATTTTATGTGTCTGTCTTTTCATTATGTGCTCGCCCCCGTTTCAGGTCTTTCTCACCCGCTGTGCTGCATGCGGCAACACACAACTGAATTCCAATCAAAAGGGTGGGAATAAAATAAGTAAACCTATCTCTACTCTTGGCAGTTTCATGAAATACATCAATAGCAGGTCATGCTGACACTCGGGAAGGGGCCAGACAGAGGCCTGATGAAGAGGTTGACCCCTCCAGCCCTGAGAGAAGCATGACCCTGCCCAGGATGAAGTCCAGAAGAAGAGCCACTGCCCACAGAGCCTACCACACGGCAGCCTGACCAGCTGCCACAGTGATGGCCCCTCACACCCTGCTCCGCTGCCTGAAGCCCAGGCGTCATGACTGTGGCCACCAGGTCCTCTCCTGCAAGGGAGTGGCAAATGCATCAAGTAACCTGTGGTCTCAATTCCACATACTGTTAAAAATGCAATTTCTAGACCTCCTAATGGGCCCTCTTTCCTGAAACTGGCCTTCCTAAGAACACACGCTCTGGTGAAGATGCTGGGCAAGTGGCTGCCCTAGTTCCCCTTTCACAATCAGCCTTCTCCTCTCTACAAAACAAGGCACACCTCCTGCTCATTCCTATCCTTACAGGCTGTACTGGTCTAGAACTGAAAACTGTTTAGGTATCTGTCTAAAGCCACTGCACATACTGGTATCAGCTCTCTTAAAGAGAAATTACTCTGACACATGTTAAAATGTTAAGAAAGACTTTATTCAAGGCTGTGAGCCCAGGGAAGAGTGTGATGGAGCTGAATCCCAAAATCAACAAGGACAAGTGGGGGTTTATAGCCAAGGAGCAGAGTGAGGGAGTCAGGGGATGGAAAATCACTAGCAGGACACATCAAGGGGAGGGGCATTCTTGCTAAGTTGACTTAAGAGAATTCTTACTGAAGGCAGGGCAAAGTAATTGGATATCCACGGTAGGGGGATAAGTTAGCAATATTCTCGCTAAATGTGGGTCAGTGCAGACAGATGTGCAAGGCCAAGGAGAGGACTAGTCGAGAAGACAGCTCAAAAGAACCTCGCTGAAGTCCCATCAAGGAGACTACACTTGTCAATGCGTACTTTACACCTCAGGTGTTCTCAAATATTTTGCTTTTAATTAAATTGAAAAACAGCCTGATCATAGTTTACTATGAGGTTTGTGCACATTACTCAGAAGAAGTTCAACAGGAAACTTCTTCCATTTCTACCAGTGATACATGATCTAAATGGAAAACAAAAAAACCCTCATCCACCTCACTCAGAAATGCATTGCCAGTAAATGTTTACTGTTTAATAATGTTTTTCTGTTTAATAATATTCAGTTTGTAATATATTTATATTGTTTCAATCAAATGTATAGTAATAGCTGTAATAGTAACTCTTTAATCTTTTAATGATTTATCTGAGGAAATGTTTCAAAAATTAACTCAAGATATATATTTTTGTTATAAAAATGGATATCAGAAACAGACTATTAAGCATAGATTTCACTAGAATAAAGTTCTGTGGGGGAAGTAGAATGGAAACAGAAGATTAAAGAGAAAAGCATATGATATGAAATTTCCAAATGTTATAAGATGAACTTGTTTGCTTATTTTTAAAGGAATTATAAGACACAACCTAGAAGCTGAGAATTGTTTTACTCAGCAGATATACTGAGGACGTAAGTCCTGGAGACAGGTTCTCAGGTAGCTAAGACAGTTCCAGAGAGGTAAGGGAGAAGCTAGGATATATAAACAAAACAAAAGAGGCAGTTAAGAGTATTAAAAGATTACTGCTAAAGAAAACCAGGCATCTTGGGACTTCCCTGGTGGCCGAGTGGTTAAGACTCTCTGCTCCCAATGCAGGGGGCGCAAATTCAACCTCTGATCCGAGAACTAGATCCCACCTGCCACTAAGATCTCGCAGGCCGCAATGAAGACACTGCATAACCAAAATAAATAAATAAATAAATTTAAAAAAAGAAAACCTGGCATCTCAAGTTAATAAATTTACTACTTTTCTAAGTATGAGAAGATGCAAAAGTCTAGGTTCTTTGAAATCCTTCCTTTGCTATGCATTTTAACTATTTAGGGCCAGTATCCTGTTTTTCTCTATCCTGAATCCCCTCAGGGTGCACAGTCTTCGAGGCAGCAGTAGCTGCTGGCTTAGAGGCCACAACATCCTTTGTTTACTGATACCGAAGGTGACATTCTTCCTCCACAATAATCAGTATCAAGTTGCTACTGGTATTTTTTTTTTTTTTGGTTGCACTAAGTCTTCAAGGCTGTGCACAGGCTTTCTCAAGTTGTGGTGAGCAGGGCTACTCTTCTAGTTGTGGTGTGTGGATCTCCCACTGTGGGAGCCTCTTTTGTTGTAGAGCATGGGCTCTAGGTGTTGCAGAAATCACTACTCAAGAAACCAAGCACCACACTCGGAGAGCTGGAGAACTCACGTTTACTATGCCAGTGGGCCCAGAGCAGTTAACACTCCAAGCTCTGAGCCCCGAACAAAGGGGTTACAGAGCTTTCATAGACAGCTTATAGTGGGCAACACTGGGTGTTAATAGGCTGGTTTAAACGAAAGGGTTTCGCATGCTCGGGAACAGCAGTCAGGATGGGGTAGGGGATGCCTGACCTTTACACGGACAGGCATGATTAAGCAGGTTTGCAAGGGCTGGGCAACTGCAAAGAGCAGGACAAGGGTGAGTGACATAAGCTCCAGTTCCTAGTATTGTTAAGTCCCCACTTTCTGAGACCACATGACCTACGTGATCCAGACTTTGCAAGGAGCAAGCTGAGTTACAGAGGCAGGAGGAGCAGGAGGTTATGGAAAATTTCAATTTTTCCTCTTTGTAGGCACACAGGGTTCAGTAGTTATGGCACATGGGCTTCGCTGCTGCTCTGCAGCATGTGGGATCTTCCCAGACCAGGTATCGAACCTGTGTCCCTACACTGGCAGGCAGATTCTTAACCACTGAATCACCAGGGAAGTCCTGGCTACTGGTATTTAAATTTCACTGTATACAACGAGGGCTATTCTACTTTAATTTTAAATAGCTAACTTTCACAATACACAAGGGATCAAATCTATTCATCTCATTGAATCCAATTCATTAGTCATTTAAAATCTGTAATAAAAGACTGCATGTCAAGTTAAAAAATACATGCAGGTGTATATAGTTTCTGAAAGTTCCTTAAGAGAGTATACAAACAAAAGCTTTGACACTCTCTAAGCTATAGAAAAATGGTTACGTGAAAAGTGACAAGAAATTAGTAAAAAAGAAGAACAGAAAGAAGACAGGGTTCCTGAAAAGAATCCTGAATTGCTTGAAATATATAATGTCAGTAGAGAGCAGCTGAGTTGCAGAGACTGTAGCTAAAGGCACAGCCCCTGCAGGAGTGCAAGAACGATGGGGCTATGGGCCTTGCTTCAGACACCCCGCACCCTTCCCATCCCACTTCTCATCCCAGCTTCTTTTCTAACTAAGGAAACAAGGTGGGCTTCCCAGGTGGCGTGGTGGTGAAGAATCTGCCTGCCAGTGCAGGAGACGCAAGAGTCATGGGTTGGATCCCAGGGTCAGGAAGATTCCTTAGAGAACGAAATGGCAATCCACTCCAGTACTCTTGCCTGGAAAATTCCATGGACAGAGGAGCCTGGCAGGCTACAGTCCATGGGGCTGCAAAGAGTCAGACACGACTGAGCGACTGAGCACCCACACACACGGAAGCAAGTACTGCAACAGGGACTTTCAGCAACCCTCACACACACACTCCCACACTCCCCACCCGCACTCTCTCCAGGAAGCAACAGTTCGATTCTTTCGAAAAAACTGTCACAAATTACAAAACACAAAGAGACCAAGACAAGCTAAAGAGCCAAAGGGTTTCACTCATCTTGCTGCTGCTAAGTCACTTCAGTTGTGTCCGACTCTGCGAGACCCCGCAGACGGCAGCCCACCAGGCTCCCGTCCCTGGGATTCTCCAGGCAAGAACACTGGAGTGGGTTGCCATTTCCTTCTCCAGTGCATGAAAGTGAAAAGTCAAAGTGAAGTTGCTCTTCTAAAGCAATTCAGTAACTGTGCCTCGTTAGTGTTCTAGGCGCAAACCAGGAGGATGTTCATTCTAATAAAGCTGTGAATGAAAGGTTCAAAATTCTGAAAGACAGACGTTATAAGGGTTGTTGGGCTTTTTTAAATGCAATCTTTTATTCTATTGAAGATTGCATGCAATAAAAACCTGATACTACTCACTGAAAAAGAAAAAACAAAAAGACAAAGTGAAGTTGCTCAGTCGTGTCCGACTCTTAGCAACCCTGTGGACTGTAGCCTACTAGGCTCCTCCGTCCATGGGATATTCCAGGCAAGAGTACTGGAGTGGGCTGCCATTGCCTTCTCCCTCACTCATCTTTACTTCCCAGTTAAAGTCCAGGTGTGACCTGTGTGGATGCTGCCTTCTGCTCCACCATCCAAATTGCACAGCAGGGGAAGAGAACATTTATTTGCACTCTTTCATTGCTTTACCCAGAGCAACAATGAAGAGGCAAAGATGACAATAATCACAATCTTCCTTTCACTTTTTTTGAACAGTTGGGACAACAGAGGATGACATCGTTTTGATGGCATCACCGATTCAATGGACATGAGTTTGAGCAAACTCCAGGAGATGGTGAGCGACAGGACAGCATTCTGCAGTCAACGGGGCCACGGCTGAGAGACTGAACAACAACGACAAGAAGGCAAGAAAGCGCAATTTTTAAACAAAAAGGTATTTTGGGGTGTTCCTTGGTGGCTCAGTAAAGAATCTGCCTGCCACTGCAGGAGATGTTGGTCTGATCCCTGATCTGGGAAGGTTCCACGTCTCAGAGCAACTAAGCCAGTGCTCCACAACTACTGAGCCTGTGTCTAAAGCCTGGGAGCCACAACTGCTAAGCCCATGTGCCCTAGAGCCTGTGCTCTGCAAGCAGAGAAGCCACCTCAACGAGAAATCCGCACACCGCAACTAGAGAGTAGTCCCCACTGACCAAAATTAAAGAAAAGCACATGCAGCAACGAAGACCCAGTACATCCAAAAATAAGTAAATAAAGTACACATTTTTTTAGAAAAGGTATTTTTTGGAACCCTCTCTCCATTTTGGCAGGGAACCTGGGCAAAGAACCTTGCTTAGAAACAAGTGACGATATTCACAATCTGCTGGTCTATCCTGTGCAGAGTGCTGAATTTCAAGTGGTGAACTTTCCCAGAGCTTCCCTCTGGGAAAGCTGGGGCACTTCTTTTCTTACAGGTGACTCAACTGAGTTGATGAGAGCCTAAGTAATTCACTCAAAAGCCGGCCAGTCAATAGACAAAGAGCTGAGATTCCATAAAACATCATCATATTGCCATCTGCTATGCTCTGAGTGTTCATGTCCCCTAAAAATCATGTTGAATTCTCAAAGCTAGGGTCGTGGCATTAGGAGGTGGGAACACTTCGAATGTGATTAGATCACAGTGCAGAGCCCTCATGAATGGGATAGGTGCTCTTATAAAAGAGACTCCACAGAGACTGCTTACCCCTTCTACCATGTGAAGACACAGGCAGAGATGCCAGCTCTGAACCAGGAAGACAGTCCTCACCAGAAATGGACCTTGCAGGTGCCCTTACTGACTTGCCAGCCTCGAGAACTTTTGTTGTTTATAAACCACCCAGTAAGTAGTATTCTATACTTTGTTACAGCAGCTCAAATGGAGTAAGACAACATCTAAACAAGAAACTACTATCACATGTCTTCTGTGCTTCAAGTACACAACTGATCAATTTCAAACCTGATTTATAAGATACTACTTCTTTGTTCTGGTCTGAGGATACTGTGCTCCTCAAGAACTTCGAAGTATGCAGACGCACTTCTTGAAAAAATATGTATATTCATATTCATTGCTTCTCTGTATTGGCTGACCACTTGCCTCATTAACCCCAACCAGCAAAGGTCACCGTGTCCAACTCACCAAGCACAACAGCTTTGCATAAAGCTCTCAACTGCTCTGCAGCATAAGCACAAAATAACTCCCAAATTTAGATATCCTGCTGGAGTTCCAGACTTCATTTGTTGGATCTTTCCTCACCAAGGAAACACTTCAAAGCACTGCATATTTAAAGCTAAATTCTGACTTTTTAAAATTAAGGACATCAGTATTCTCCAAGTCAAAATCTCAAGCATCTACTTCAACCCAGATAAGAGTCTCCATCTTTGACTTGGCTCAATTCAACATTTTCATTACTCCATTGGAAAAGCTGAAAATGGTGTGATAGTGAAATCTGTATATGGCACAAAACCATAAAGGACACCTGATTTTAAAAACCAGTATTCCAACAGGCTTAAGAAGATGAGATGAAGGAAGTAACATAAAACATAATTAGAATGAATATATAGTCCTCAACTCAGGTTTTAAATATTATACTAAACACTCTACAACTGTTATGAGGATTTGTGGGTTACCAGCAGCTGAGGTTAAAAAGACTGAAGTGTCACTGCAAAGTCAAGGTGAATCTCTTGGACGATTTTATCTGCATAACGAAAAGGTCTAAACAAGGGCTGAGACAGTGCCAGTGAGCGCACATCTACAGAACAGCGTGTCCTTATTGTTCAAACAAGTCCCAGTGGGGAAGAGATGGGAGTCAAGCCAAAGGCTGCATGACAAAATGCACACAACACTGAACTTGTTCCTTCTAAAAAGTGCACCAACACCCCAGCCCACTTAACAAGAGCAGCTCCATAAGCAACCTCCCGTGCCAGGATCACAGGCAAGTAACTACAACACCAGTAACACACAGATGGGCGGCAAAGTGACCTTGCAGATCTTGACGCAGATCTTACAAAGATACACCAAGCCTATGGAAGGTACCTGATAATAATGACCCTACAGATGCACAAAACAGAATGATATGAATAAAAAAAGACCAAGAGAAGCTGGGGATGGCCCTCCTGCCCCCACCTGGAGATGGTGGGATTGATTACTCAAGCAAGTAATTCTGGAAAAACAGAGAAGATTCTTAATATAATCATGCCACTAACTTCTAAAGTGAAGTGAAGACTATGCTATTATGCATCACAGACTTTTACCAGAAAAATAATCCCTCCCCTCACCCATTGATTCAATTCTAAAACTGAGAACTTGGAATAAAATTAACTTATTTTACAATCTGTGCTTTGATTTTTCCAAATAAAGCTAAATAAAATGTTTTTCCCACTATGAAAACTATGAACCCTGTTTTATTCACTCGAGTGGTCTTTTTCTCATTTCAGTTCAGTCACTCACTCGTGTCCACCTCTTTGAGACCCCACGGAGCTGCAGCTTCCCTGTCCATCACCAACTTATACCACCAAGGCCCAGAGTTTGCCCAAACTCACATCCATTGAGTTGGTGATGCCATCCAACCATCTCACCCTCTGTCATCCTGTTCTCCTCCTACCTTCAATCTTTCCCAGCATCAGGGTCTTTTCCAATGAGTCATTTCTTCGCATCTGGTGGCCAAAATATTGGAAGTTCAGCTTCAGCATCAGT
Source organism: Cervus canadensis (assembly GCF_019320065.1). Classification (NCBI taxonomy): domain Eukaryota; kingdom Metazoa; phylum Chordata; class Mammalia; order Artiodactyla; family Cervidae; genus Cervus; species Cervus canadensis. The sequence continues at coordinate 57,805,657 of NC_057407.1, read as the reverse complement.
CCTTACAATGAATATTCCAATGAATATTCAGGTCTGATTTCCTTTAGGATTCACTGGTTGGATCTCCTTGCAGTCCATGAGACTCTCAAGAATCTTCTTCAACACCACAGTTCAAAAGCATCAATTCTTCGGTGCTCAGCTTTCTTTATGGTCCAACTCTCATATCCATACATGACTACTGGAAAAACCGTAGCTTTGACTACATTTTGTCAGCAAAGTAATGTCTCTGCTTTTTAATATGCTGTCTAGGTTGGTCATAGCTTTTCTTCTAAGGAGCAAGCACCTTTTAATTTCAGGGCTGCAGTCACCATCTGCAGTGATTTTGGAGCCCAAGGAAATAGTCTCTCACTGTTTCCCCGTCTATTTGCCATGAAGTGATGGGACCAAATGCAATGATCTTCATTGTTTGAATGTTGAGCTTTAATGCAGCTTTTTCACTCTCCTCTTTGACTTTCATCAAGAGGTTCTTTAGTTCCTCTTCACTTTCTGCCATAAGGGTGGTATCATCTGCATATCTGAGGTTATTAATATTTCTCATGGCAATCTTGCACATCCAGCCCAGCATTGGACATGATGTACTCTGCATAGATGTTAAATAAGCAAGGTGACAATATGTAGTCTTGACGTACTCCTTTCCCAGTTTGGAACCATTCCATTTTTCCATGTCTGGTTCTAACAGTTGCTTCTTGACCTGCATACAGATTTCTCAAGAGGCATGTTAGGTGGTCTGATAGTCCCATCTCTTGAAGAATTTTCCACAGTTCACTGTGATTCCCACAGTCAAAGACTTTGGTGTAGTCAATAAAGCAGAAGTTGATGTTTTTCTGGAACTCTCTTGCTTTTATGATGATCCAAGAGATGTTGGCAATTTGATCTCTGGTTCCTCTGCCTTTTCTATATCCAGCTTGAACATCTGGAAGTTCTTGGTTCACATACTGTTGAAGGCTAGCTTGGAGAATTTTCAGCATTACTTTGCTAGCATGTGAGATGAATGCAATTGTGCAGTAGTTTGAACATTCTTTAGCATTGCCTTTCTTCATGATTGGAAGGAAAACTGACCTTTTCCAGTCCTGTGGCCACTGCTGTTTTCCAAATTTGCCGGGATATTGAATGCAGCATTTTCACAACATCATCTTTTAGGATCTGAAATAGCTCAGCCAGAATTCCTTCACCTCCACTAGCTTTGTTCGTATTGATGTTTCCTAAGACCCACTTGACTTCACACTCCAGAATGTCTGGCTCTAGGTAAGTGATCACACCATCATGGTTCTCTGGGTCATTAAGATCTTTTTTGTATAGTTCTTCTGAGTATTCTTGCCACCTCTTCTTAATATCTTCTGCGTCTGTTGGGTCCATACTGTTCCTGTCCTTTATTCTACCCCTCTTTTCATGAAACATTACCTTGCTATCTCTAATTTTCTTGAAAAGATCTCTAGTCTTTCCCATTCTGTTGTTTTCCTCTATTTCTTTGCATTGATCACTGAGGAAGGCTTTCTTATCTCTCCTTGCTATTCTTTGGAACTTTGCATTCTGATGGATATATCTTTTCTTTTCTCCTTTGCTTTTCGCTTTTCTCAGCTATTTGTAAGGCCTCCTCAGACAACCATATTGCCTTTTTGCATTTCTTCTTCTTGGGGATGGTTTTGATCACCACCTTCCATACAATGTTATGAACCTCCGTCCATAGTTCTTCAGGCACTCTGTCTATCAGATCTAATCCCTTGAATCTATTTGTCACTTCCACTGTATAAGCATAAGGGATTTGATTTAGGTCATACTTGAATGGTTTAGTGGTTTCCCCTACTTTCTTCAATTTTGCAATAAGGAGTTCATGATCCGAGCCACAGGCAGCTCTTGGTCTTGTTTTTGCTGACTGTATGGAGCTTCTTCATCTTTGGCTGCAAAGAATATAATCAATCTGATTTCAGTACTGACCATCTGGTGATGTCCATGTGTAGAGTCTTCTCTTGTGTTGTTGGAAGAGCGTGTTTGCTATGACCAGTGCGTTCTCTTGGCAAAACTCTGTTAGCCTTTGCCCTTTTCATTTTGTACTCCAAGGCCAAACTTCACTTTGTACTCCAAGGTCTTTTTCTAGGACCAGTTTTTCAGTGATAATTTCCTAACCACTGTCCGTCCAGTTTGGCAGTTTTCAAAGGGCAGCTGTGAGGATGATGAGATGATTCAAAACCATGTCTTGTGAGAAATCACAGAAGGAAATGAAACCTAGAGAAGAACACATGGAGACCAACACAGCTGCGCTCAATTGAAGGGCTGTCATTGTGATTATATTTCTTCTGAAAAGCACAAGGATCCAGAACTAGGACCAGGTAGAAACAATGCAGACATTTCTATTCAACACAACAGAAAACTTTAACAATTAAAATTATCCAAAATATTGATACATTGCTTTAGAGATACTGAGTTTCCATCTCTACAGGTGTTCACATAATGATTAGCTCTTTGTGTGATTAGCACACAAAGACCCTTCAGAGTCATATAGCTAATACATTACCTTCCCCTCTCCTACTGAAGATGTATTCAGCTCCTTCCTCCCATGATCATTACCCATGGTTCTTTTCACTTGTCCAAACATTTATGGAATCCCTACTCTATGCCAGGCACTGTTCCAGGAGTCTGGGATATCTCAGTTAACACAAGTGAATCAAAACCTTTGCCTTTATAATGTGTAGATTATGGGAAGTAAATTCCATCATATTTTGAAGTGAATAAATACAGAGAAAGAGGGAATTGGTTTGGTTAGAGACAGAGTGCTGGGAAGAGATTTAGGTTGGGATTTTATATAGAGTGGTCAAGGTAGGCCTCATCAAGAGGGGGAAATCTGAGAGGCCTCATTGAGAGGATAAATATAGGTTCTAAGAAATTCACTTGCCAGCCCATGGTTAAATAATCCAGTGGCCACTAGCCTAATCTAGGTACTTCTAGAGTCACTGCTGTCCAGCTGGTCTTCATAGGTTTGCACAAGTCACAGAATGCAAGGTTAATTAGGGCCCCAGAATCTGGGCCCAGAGCCCCAGGTCCTCTTCATACACCAGGAGCCAGTTCCCAGAGTTCCAAGTAGAGTCCTTCCCACCAGGTTCATTTACCACTGCCACCTCTCACCCTCATCACCCAGCCTCCAGGGAGCTTCCAGAGATAACAAACTGCCTCCAGTCTTCTCTTTCATTCAAACTGCATGTTGCTTAGGGAGAACTGCACTGGTTTATTTCAGAAAATTGGCATCCAGCGGCTGCCACATTCATTGCAATTCCAGGGTACAAAAAACAGATGGCATGAGACAAAAAACACTCTTAAACATGAGTTGGTTCTAATTTCAAGACTCCTGGGTGTCAAAATACAATGGACTTGGAAAAATACTCAGTAATCCTGTTAGTTTCCCTAGTTTCAAGAGGTAATGGTCCCTTTCCAACTGTCTCTAAAGAAGACCAATCCTTTTTCCAGCCCAAGAAGGGATGTTCTTTGGCCAGAATAACTTTGAAACACATGGCGGCCTCACTTAAAGGTTTCCAGCTTTTGGTCCAGGGAAGGATCAGAAAGATACTGACGCCAGTCTCTTGAATAAAATAACATAGTAGAGAGTCTGTTCCCTTGAGAATGGATGCTCACAGAGCCCCCAGCCCTGGTACGGGGGTGATTTTATACTAAATAATATACTACACATTTCTGGGCTCATTTCAGCGAGGACAGAACCCAGAACAAATACTACTCAGTATATAACAAAGTGTCAACAACCTGACCTCTAGAAAGAGGTTGGAGTGAAGATATCCAGAAAACCACACATTCTGACGAAAGCCCATACGCACACATGCTCACCTAATGACTCCCCAGGTTCTACTAAGGCATAATTAGTTTTGAAACTGCTTTTCTTTTTCAGTTTCTAAGGTGCTGCTGCAGCCCAGTGAAGGCCACCGGGAATTAATTCACCAGAGTTACTAGGAGACCGCTCACACCATCACTCTTCCTGCAGGCATTGTTAGCAGGGCCTCCCAGAAACCAAAGAACAGAAGAAAAACACCGAACTTTAGAATTTCATGACCTGCAAAGAGCTTTGGGATTTCCCTATTCTGTGGCCTCCCCATGGCCTATGTGCCTGGGATCTCCAAGGCTGGCATAGAGTGACTGGGGAGGAGAAAAGATGTAACAAGGGTCCTCCAGGACTGGCTTCCCATGCAGTTCACAGGCAAGTCCAAGTTGACGGAAAGAAAAGGTCACTTCAGTAATGAGCTTCCTGAAGCCTCCCCAGGGAAGGGATAATGCCACCCCCAGCCTGTTTCTACTAATAGCCGTGCCTGGGCTTTCGGGTGAGCACATACTGGGGCTTCCAGGACAGTCCTGCTGCTGCCTAACTGTGCTGACGTGACTGCTAACAGTCCCCAGCTTCACTCTCCAGGGTCAGAGCTTGGATGTTAAATTATATGGGCCCCTAAGGAAATGTTAACTGAGTTCCTAATGGGTATTTTGTTGGCTTACCCATTTCATGAGACAATACCTCTCCAAGTCCACCACTGGCCTCAGGACAGACCTGTACAAATTCTCTCCATGTCTCTGTGTCTAGCAGTGGGAGAGGCAGCAAGACCACGTGGTCGGGCCACTCCTAGTGCTGACCTCTCAAGTCCTCACATGTCACAGCAGTGAGACTGTGGACAAGCTCTTTACCACCTCCCATTTGAAACAAAAAAGGGAATTAAAGTAATTGCTAAGACGATTAATGAGCTAATATTTGTCAAGTGCTTACAACAATCCCTGACACAGGGTAGGCACTCTATGTTTGCTAATTAAAAAACAAACAGGCAGTCTAGCTCTCTAACAGGTAAGCGAATTTCTATATAAGGATGTGAAGCAGCTGGAGGAAAGCCCTTCTTAAACAGCTTTTAGATACTCTCCCTGCTCAAGGACTTCTGCCAAGCACACTTCCCCCACCCTTGCCCCAAGCAACCCAGAGTGACTCTGGCTTGGAAGAGGATCCCAGAGGGCATAAAGGCTGCCAGGTGGTTTATGGTCAACTACTCTACAACCGCAATGAAACCAGCGCAAGCAGAACAAAGAAACAAAGACGAGAATCCCAGGTTGCAGCTGGCTGTCAGGCCTCCCAACATCTCTCTTAATTGTCTTATACCTTCAAATTGAAAACAGCTCTTTGCTTCCACATCTCAGCAACAGAAATTTCACATTTAAGTATGTGATTAAGGACTTCAAAAGCATCAAAAATGTACTGATAACAAATATTAAATGAAATTCAGAGCAACACACTAAAGATGAAAACATCTCAGACACATAACTCATGTGTTAAGATTCCATGTGATAAATGAGAAAGAAATCTCCTTAATGCCTCAGAGAGACACCCCTCTACCACAAACAAAATAGATGCTTGGGACAATCATGTAAAAATGGGCTACACCGCATCATCCCATGAAAACAAAAATTACCAACCATCTAGATATTCGACTTTGTGAAAGCATCAATTCAGTTATTTAAATTTTAGTGTAAATTATTTCACCAAGTGCTGATTTTTAAAGTGTGGGGGGAGGATTGCACGTGTTAAGTACAGATGCATCCCTTTTTATGTGAACAGTGGTTTATCTCTCTGGTGATCACGGAAAGGATGTTATTCCTAAGGTCATAAAATTCCGAATAACCGAAGACAATCCAAGTGGAGGGAGTGGAGAGCACTCCACAAAAATTTTAACCACTTAGCCAGGGGGGACACAGGAACAAAAACAAGAAGACTTGCTATGGTGGCGCCTGGCACAAGAAACTTTTCCATCAACCTTTCTTTCAGGAGAGCTAAGGCTCTCCCTCCCAACATTTTGTAACTTGTATTTCTTTACAAATGAAGAAAACCAAGGAGTCATTTCCAGAGATGTACTACCTAAAAGAGAAAACGTTAAGATACTCATCATCCATTTACTTAGACTTCATTAATAAAATTTCCTTTAAAATAATGAAGCCGAGCAAAGAATGGAACAAGCCCTAATCCACACTGCACCCCAGCACCTACCCCCAGCTCACATTTTAAAGACTCCGTTCTATCAAGAAGGAGGTGACCCCATCCGAGGGCTCCCCTTTCCAGCCGTAGGCAGTCGAGGTCTCCACGAGGTTGCGGTTTACCGGCGCTTCCTCCGCAGTCGCTTCAACAAGTCCCGGGTCTCGGCGCCAAAAGGCCACACCCACCAGCCATCTCTTCCGAGGTTTTCTCTCGCGTCTGAAGACTCCGCGCTCCATTTTCACGAGCGAGGACTTCACTGTCCCGCCATTTCACTCGTGCTCCCGTGACGCTTCCCACAACCACGCACCCGCGCGGCCGCACCTGGACCCGGCGGCGCCCCAAGTCCCGAGCCCCAGGCCACCGGGCGCCTGGAATCTCCGCCTGCGCCGCACCCGAGACCCTCGCGCGGACCAGAGCCGAGGGCCCGGGGGTGGGAACCGGCGCAGAGCGCGCAAAGGGTGCTCCTGAGTCCTCTACACTCGCGAGAATCGATAAGCGCGGGGCGGGGGCACCGAGGGCCTTCCGAAGAGCGGGAAGGGCTCGGGCGACCCTGTCACCAGGGCCCAGAGCCTTCCGCACTGGTGAGCCTCTGCCTCCCGGCCCTCGGCGCCCAGGGCTCCTGCGGACGCTCGGTGCCGCTCCCGCTTACCCCGCCCGGCCCGGCCCTACCTCCACTAGCAGCCCGAGCAGCAGTGCCGCCACCCTCCAGGCCAGGCGGTCCATGGCTGCACGTCCTCTTGGTCGCAGGTGCGGGTCAGTAGCACGTCCCCTGCAAGGCGGCCAGCGGGCGGGATCCCAGCCTGGGGACCCAGAGGCGCGAGCGGGCGAGCGGGGACCCGGGATAAGCCGCTCCGCCGTCGCCGCGCTCCGCCCCCGGCTCGCGCGCCCGGGCTCGCGCGCCCCCGGCTCAGCTAAGGAGTGTCAAGGGTCCTCTCCTCCAGAGTGCACGCGCCAGGAGCCTGGAGACGAGTCGCGCGGCAGGGCGAGTGGGAGGGAAGCTGCCAATCGTTTGCTCCCTCCGAAGACACAGTCGTGTCGCCCCTGAATAGACCCGGTAAGGTTTATAAAAGAAGCAGAGTCTCCGCGATGTGAGGCTTGTTCCAAGGAGGCACAGGAACCTATTGTGTGCCTGCAGGTTCTTCTTCCCTTTCATCCCTGCGCTCACCGTGGGATGGTACACCCTCACCACGGATGACTGCAAGGACGGCCAAAGGATGAGGAGGCAGACCGAGAGTGGAAGGCTCCCTGTGCCTCATCTCTCGCTTAAATGTGGTGCTTTCATGCCCACGTCCCCCTGCGCTGTCCCTGCCTGCACACCCTCTACATTTGGACCACGTTGAAGCCCACCGTCCCGCTGGTAAGTTTGCAATGTCCTTCGCCTCTGCGGAACTGACTTTCCACTCCTCAGTACCACGTGAAAGGAAAGAAAGAAAGTGAAAGTCGTTCAGTCGTGTCCAACTCTTTGCGACCCCGTGGACTGTACTGTCCATTTAATTCTCCAGGCCAGAATGCTGGAGTGGGTAGCCTTTCCCTTCTCCAGGGGATCTTCCCAACGCAGGGATTGAACCCGGGTCTCCCGCGTTGTAGACGGCTTCTTTACCAGCTGAGCCACAAGGGAAGCTTCCAGTACCACGTACTTACTGGTGTGTGTATATATATTTTTTTCACAATGTGGCTCAGATTGCATCTCATTTTTACAGTTATTCGATAAGTATTTATTGAGCTTGTAAGTTGTACCAGATCATGAGCTGGAGAGCCAGCTCGTGGGGGAGGTGGGGAGCGAGGCGAGAAAACTCTGCTTGGTGTCTACAGGGAGAGATAGTCTCTTGCACCAGTAGGATGCAAAGTGCAGAGACCAGGGGGTACTGAATAGTTACTTGGGACCCTTTAAAAAAGAAAAGGTCTTCAACAGGCAGGGGTTATGCGTCCCTGAGTTACCCCACAATACCAATTCTCTTCTTCTTCCATAAAAATAGGCCCCCAGGGTTTAGAATAATGAGGATTTTACTTTTCAGTTTCCCTTGCACTAGGTGTTTGCTCAGGCTTCCATAACAAAGTACCAGACCAGATGACTTAAGCAACAGAAATTTATTTTACTCATAGTTCCAAAGAGAAGTTCAAAATCAATGTGTCAACCGGGTTGATTTCCTTTGAGACCTCTCCGTGTCTGGCAGGTCGCCACCCTCTAGTTGCCTCTTCACGCGCTGATCCTTCTGTGTACAGGGCCCTGGTGGCCCTGTGCAAATTTCCTCTTGTAAGGGCACCCCCAGATTGGATTCAGGTCCACAATGGCCTTATTTTACCTCTCTCACCTTTTTAAAGGCCCTGTCTCCAAACAGAATCACACTCAGAGGTACTGATCATTAGGATTTCAACATATGAGTTGGAGAAGACCCAATTCAGCCCACAATATTCCACCACTGTCCTTCCCGAATTCATGTCCTTCTCAAACATGTGGACAAAGAATATTGGCTGCCAAAGCACTAAACAAAGGATGATGTGGCCATCAGGCCGTCAACCACTGTGCACCCCCAGACTGCACACCCTGAAGAGATTCAGGATAGAGGAAAGCAGGACACTGGCCATAGATAGTTAAGGTACATAGCAAAGGAGTTATTTCAGTGAGCCCAGACTCTTGCATCTTCCCGTACAGAGAAAAAGTGCTAAATTTATTAATTTGAGATGTCTGGTTTTTCATTATTAGTAATCTTTTGATGTTCACACTACCTACTTTTTGGTTTTTGGGTTTTTTTATTTTATTTTGCAAAAACTCCTATATATCCTGGTACCTCCCTCCTTCCTCATCTCTTCGGAACAGTCCTTCAGAGGTATCTGAGAGCCTTAAGTCTCAGTAAGTCCCAGGCTTAAGTCCTCAGTAAGTCCACAAAAAAACATCATTTTCAACTTTTAGGTTGTGCATTTTTTTTCAGTTGACACACACAAAATACATTCACCTACAACCCAATAGCCCAAAAGTCTTACCCATTCCAGCATCAACTCTTAAGTCCCAAATCTCATCTAGATTCCATTTGCTTCAAGTGTGCGTGAGACTTGAGGTGTCACTCATCCTGAGGGAAAATTTCCCTTCAGCTGTGAACTTATGAAACCTGACAAATTATTTACTTCCAAGATATAACAGTGGGACAGGCGTAGTACAGACATTGCCATTCCAAAATACATATATAGGAGAAAAAGGAAGCAGGGATGGGTCCCAGACAAATTCAAATCCAGCAGGAAAAATTTGTAGATTTTCAGTCTTGAGAATAATTCTCCTTGCCTCAGTGCTGTGTTTTCTGGGCTCACTGGGGTTGCATCTCTGGCATCTGGGCCCACTGACGGGGCACAGCAGAGGTAAGTTTGCCTCCTCAGCCCCGGATGGTGGCAGCTTGGCCCACTGGAACCTAGTAAGTGGCCCTGCTCTCTGAAACTAAGGGGACAGTCCCACCTTAAGGTCATTTCCCCCTTTTCTTCAAGGATAATGCATGTTCAAAGTCAAATACTTCTGTTGTCCCGTCCTGAAAAATCCGCAATAGCCTTCCCTCATTTTATCCTATTTCTGTCCCCTTTAGTTCAAGACATTGGTGTTCCTGCTGTTACAACCCCATTTTGTGTGTGTGTGTGTGTTATTTACTTTAGTTAAAAATAAAATTTTGAATTTTTAATAAAAACATGATAGAAAATGGAAAAATATAGAAAGCAGAAATAAAGTCACCATTGAACCTACTATCCAGACATAATCCTATTAACATTTTGGTGCATTTCCTGTTGGTAAATTATTTGTGTGTGTTTATTTTAATTGGAGGCTAATTACAATATTGTAGTGGTTTTTGCCATACATTGACATGAATCAGCCATAGGTGTACATGTGTTCCCCATCCTAAACCCCCCTCTCACCTCTCTCCCCACCCCATCCCTCAGGGTCATCCCAGTGCACCAGCCCTGAGCACCCTGTCTCATGCATCAAACCTAGACTGGTGATCTGTTTCACATATGGTAATATACATGTTTCAATACTATTCTCTCAAATCATCCCACCTTTGCCTTCTCCCACAGAGTCCAAAAGACTGTTCTATACATCTGTGTCTCTCTTGCTGTCTCACATATAGGGTCATTGTTACCATCTTTCTAAGTTCCATATATATGCGTTAATATACTGTTTTGGTGTTTTTTTTTTTCTGACTTACTTCACTCTGTGTAATAGGCTCCAGTTTCATCCACTTCATTAGAACTGGTTCAAATGAATTCTTTTTAATGGCTGAGTAATATTCCATGGTGTATATGTACCACAGCTTTCTTATCCATTCGTCTGCCAGTGGACATCTAAGTTGTTTCCATGTCCTGGCTATTATAAATAGTACTGCGATGAACATTGGGTTTCACGTGTCTCTTTCAATTCTGGTTTCCTCAGTGTGTATGCCCAGCAGTGGGATTGCTGGGTAATATACAACCCCATTTATATTCCCAGCTTCTGCTGAGACGTGGACTAGATCCATAGGTCACACTGAAATCTCTTTATGTTTTAACCATTTTTTAATTGAAGCACAGTAGATTTACAATATTGTGTTAGTTTCACATGTACAACAAAGAGATTCATATATACGTTCATATGTATATGTATCTTCAGAGAGAGAGAGAGAGAGAGAGATCATTTTTCAGATTCTCTAACCTATAAGGAGAGAGAATCTGAAAAATATTATAGATATTGAGTATAGTTCTCTGTGCTATACAGTAGGTAACTAGTTGGTTATCTATTATATATATATGTAATCTGTGTACAGAAAGATTGTCTAACCACTCTTGGGATTCTCTCTAAAATATTCTGTTGACTTTAAAAATGCAAATGAGAGTTTCAGGTTAAGTTGTATTTGGAGCAAAATGAGGACTGCAGCCCAAAGGACAGTAACTCAGAGAGCTCTGAGAAACTGTTCCAAAGAGGCACGGGGCAAGGTCAGTAAATATGTCATCTTGGTGAAGGGGGGACACATTCAATCAATCGAATTATTTTCCAGAAAATTTCAACTAGTCTCATGAAGCTTTCTGCTAGTCATGAGGAACAGTCATTGTCATGAAGGATTTTAGTGCTTTTCTACATACATATAAGGAGATACAATAATTGGGCTCATAAAATCAACTCCTGAAAATACCTATCTGAGGATCTATCTTTCCAGTTTTCCCCCCAAAGACAGAGTGCCTCATTTCTGCTCTCCACCCTGCACTCCCTTCAAGGGTTGTTGAAGGTCAGCAGCTGCAGCAGCACTTGACTTAATCCTTGTAGAAGTAGATTGCAGGTGCCCATTTGTTGTTGTTGTTCTATTGCTAAGTTGTGTCCATCTCATTGTGACTCCCATGGACTGCAGCATGCCAGGCTTCTCTGTCCTTCACTATCTCGAGGAGTTTGCTCAAACTCATGTCCATTGAGTCGGTGATGCCATCCAACCATCTCATCCTCTGTCGCTTCCCTTCTGCTTTTGCCTTCAATCTTTCCCAGCATCAGGGTCTTTTCAATGAGTAGACTTTTCCTATCAGGTGGCTAAAGTATTGGAGCTTCAGCTTCAGCATCAAACCTTCCAATGAATATTCAGGGTTAATTTCATTTAGGATTGACTGGTTTGATCTCTTTTGCAGTCCAAGGGACACTCAAGAGTCTTCTCCAGCAACACAGTTCAAAACCATCAATTCTTTGATGCTCAGCCTTTTTTCATGGTCCATTTCTCACATCCATACATGACTACTGGAAAAACCATAGCTTTGACTATATGGACCTTTGTTGGCAGAGTGATCCCTGCTCTTTAATATTCTGGCATTCAGTCCCATCACTTCATGGCAAATAGATGGGGAAAAAATGGAAGCAGTGACAGATTTTATTTTTGGGGGCTCCAAAATCACTGCAGATGGTGACTGCAGCCAGGGAATTAAAAGACACTTTCTGCCTGGAAGAAAAGCTATGACAAACCTAGACAGCGACCATAAAGAAGGCTGAGCACTGAAGAATTGATGCTTTTGAACTGTGGTGCTGGAGAAGACTCTGAGAGTCCCTTTGACAACAAGGAGATCAAACCAGTCAATCTTAAAGGAAATCAACCCTGTCACGGAAAGGGCTGATGCTGAAGCTGAAGATCCAATACTTTGTCCACCTAATGTGAAGGGTCGACTCATTGGAAAAGACCCTGATGCTGGGAAAGATAAGGCAGAGGGAGAAGGGGGCAACAAAGAAAGTTGCTTAGATGACATCATTGACTCAATGAACATGAGTTTCAGCAAACTCCTGAAGGACAGGAGATAGTGAAGGACCGGAAAGCCTGGCATACTGCAGTCCATGGGATATCAAAGAGTCAGACATAACTAAGTGAACAATAACAACTAGCTTTGTCATAGCTTTCCTACCAAGAAGCAAGCATCTTCTAATGTCATGACTGCAGTCACTGTCTGCAGTGATTTTGGCGGCCAAGAAAAAAAAAATCTGTCCCTGCTTCCAGTTTTACCCCTTCTATTTGTCATGAAGTGATAGAAATAGGTGCCATTAGTTTTTGAATGCTGAGTTTTAAGCCAGCTTTTTCACTCTTTTCTTTCACCCTATTAAAGAGGCTCTTCATGTTCTGCCATTAGAATGGTATCATCTGCATATCTGAGGTTACTGATATTTCTCTTGGCAATCTTGATTCTAGCTTGTGATTCATCCAGCCCAGCATTTCACATCATGTACTCTGCATATAAGTTAAGTAAGCAGGGTGACAACATACAGCCTTGACTGTACTCCTTTCCCAATTTTGAACCAGTCTGTTTTCCCATGTCTGGTTCTAACTATTGCTTCTTTACCTGCATACAGGTTTCTCAGGAGAGAGATAGGGTGGTCTGGTATTCCCATGTCTTTGAGAATTTTCTGCAGTTTGTTGTGATCCACACAGTCAAGGCTTTAGTGCAGTCAATGAAGCAGATGTGGGTGCTCTTCTGGAATCCCCTTACTTTCTCTGTAATCCAACGACTGTTGGCAGTTTGATCTCTGATTCCTCTCCCTTTTCTAAACATCTGGAAGTTCTTGGTTCATGTACTGCTGAAGCCTAGCTTAATGGCTTTTGAGCATTACCTTGCTAGGATGTGAAATAAGTGTGATTGTATGGTAGTTGGAACATTACTTGACATTGTCCTTCTTGTGATTGGAATGAAAATTGACCTTTTCCAGTCCTGTGGCCACTGCTGAGTTTTCCAAATTTGCTGGCATGTTGAGTTCAGGACTTTAACAGCATCATCTTTTAGGACTTCAAATAGCTCAGCTGGAATTCCATCCCCTGCACTAGCTTAATTCATGGTAATGCTTCCTAAGGCACACTTGACTTCACATTCCAGGACGTCTGGCTCTAGGTGAGTGACCACACCTTTATGGTTATCCAAGTCTTCAAGATCTTTTTTGTGTAGCTCATCTGTGTATTCTTGCCACCTCTTCTTAATCTCTTCTGCTTCTGTTAGGTCCTTGCCATTTCTGTCCTTTATCATGCCCATTCTTTCATGAAATGTTCCTTTGATATCTCCAGTTTTATTGAAGAGATCTCTAGTCTTTCCCATCCTATTGTTTTCCTCAGTTTCTTTGCATTCATCACTTATGAAGGCCTCCTTATCTCTTCTTGATATTCTCTGGTACTCTGCATCCAGTTGGATATACCTTTCCCTTTTTCCCTTGCTTTAGCTTCTCTTCTTTTTTCAGGTATTTGTAAAACTTGATCAGGCAGCCACTTTGCCTTCTTGCTTTTCTTTTTCTTTAGGATGGTTTTGGTCACTGCCTCCTGTACAATGTCATGGATCTCCATAGTTCTTCAGGCACTCTGTCTACCAGATCTAATCCCTTAAATCTATTTGTCACCTCCACTGTATAATCATAGGGTATTTGATTTAGGTCATACTTGACTGACGTAGTGGTTTTTCCTCCTTTTTTCAATTTAAGACTGAATTTTGCAGTAAGGAGCTCATGATCTGAGCCATGTCAGCTCCCAGTCTTATTTTTGCTAATTCTATAGGGCTTCTGCATCTTTGGCTGCAAAGAACATAATCATTTTGATTTTAGTATTGGCCATCTGGTGATGTCTATATGTAGAGATGTGTCTTGTGTTGTTGGAAGAAGGTGTTTGCTATGACCATTGTGGTCTGTTGACAAAATTCTGTTAGCCTATGCCCTGTTTCATCTTGTACTCCAAGACCAAACTTCTCTGTTACTCCAGGTATCTCTTGAATTCCTATTTTTGCCTTCCATTCCCCTATGATGGACATCTTTTTTGGTGTTAGTTCTAGAAGGTCTTGTAGGTCTTCATAGAACCAGTCAGCTTCAGCGTCTTTGGCATTAGAGGTTGGAGCATAGACTTGGATTACTGTTTGGCAAGTGCCAGTTTGTAGTTGACAGGGCCCCCTCTTGGTCACAAATTTGACTATACTTCGGGAGGTGTTTCATGACCATTTCATCCCATGATGTTAAGAAGGCTCATTCCCAGGTCTAGCAAAGGTTTCACTGATAGGTCACTTAGTTTTCTCTTACTGGACTAGGTCTATCAATAGTAACCAAAGGGGCTCTGGACCAGCTGCCTTCCTCAATCTGTTATGGTCCAGGAAATAGTCCTACTTGCTTTATCTTCCCATATCTAGAGTTACACTATTACAGTCATTGATCGCTTACAGATCTATATATTGATCAACTGTTTCAAGTCATCATCATTTTCATTGGAGGTTCAGTCACATGTTTCATAATGCTAGAAACAACAATCTTGTAAAACAAAGTATAAATAACATAGCTAGCAATATTGTTAAAGGTAACTAAGAATTAAGCCAAGGACTTCCATTAGGTGCAGCCCAGTATGTCCTCAGGTCATCTAACCTAGTCTATTCTTTATCTTTCAGGGAAATTATCAGGTTAGTGCAGAAGTAATTGCAGTTTGACATTGTTGAACTTTGCTGTCTGATATTGGAATGCATTCTTAAATGTGGTTATGTTATACATCATTGTAATGCACATTTCTCACTTTATGATTTTTTGCTAATGATTTATTACTTACTATGTATTTTATATTTATTTGAGACTATGGAGATAATGTTAGACAAAAAACAAACTTGAGTAATTTTCTTATTTGAGTTCAAAATGGGTGTTAGAGCAGCAAAGACAACTCACAACATCAACAACACATTTGTCCCAGGAACTGCTAATGAATGCACAGCGCAGTTGTGGTTCAAGAAGTTTTGCAAAGGAGACAAGAGCTTTGAAGATGAGCAGCACAGTGGCCGGCCATCAGAAGTTGACAATGACTGGTTGAGAACCTTCATCAAAGCTGATCCTCTTATAACTGCATGAAAAGTTGCTGAAGAACTCAACATGAACCACTCCATGGTCATTCAGCATTTGAAGCAAATTAGAAAGGTTAAAAAGCTTGATAAGTGGGTGCCTCAAGAGCTGACTGCAAATCAAAAAAAAAATAATTGTTGTTTTGAAGTGTTGGCTTCTCTTATTGTATGCAACAATGAACTATTTATTGATTGGATTGTGACATGCAATGAAAAGTGGATTTTCTACGACAACCAGAGACAATCAGCTCAGTGGCTGAACCAAGAAGAAGCTCCAAAGAACTTCCCAAAGTCAAACTTGCACCCCAAAAAGGTCATGGTCAGTGTTTGGTGGTCTGATTCTGGTCTGATCTACTATAGCTTTCTGAATCATGGTGAAACCATTCATCTGAGGAGTATGCTCAGCAAATCAATGAGAGCACCAAAAACTGCAATACCTGCAATAGGCATTGGTCAGCAGAAAGGGCCCAATTCTTCTCAAAATGCCCAAGCACACATAATACAACCAAAGCTTCAAAAGCTGAACACATTGGGCTACAGAGTTTTGCCTCATCCACCATATTCACCTGACTTCTCAGCAACTAACTACCACTTCTTCAAGTATCTTGACAACTTTTTGCAGCTAAAATGCTTCCACGACCAGCATGAGGCAGAAAATGTTTTCCAAGAGTTCATTGAGTCCTGAAGCATGGATTTCTACGCTACAAGAATAAAGAAACTTTTTTCTCATTGCAAACATGTGTTGATTTTAATGGTTCCTATTTTGATTAATATAGATGTGTTTGAGCCTAGTTATAATGACTTAAAAGTCACAATCTGAAACTGGAATTATATTTGACCAACCTAATAAATATTGGCACTGTCCATAAGGTTCCCAGCCCAATGTCCTACTGTTACTAGGCTGGTTATCCATAGTATAATTTAATTGTTCACAAGATAAAGTGAAAGTGAAAGTCACTGAGTCGTGTCCGACTCATTGTGACCCCCGTGGACTATACAGTCCATGGAATTCTCCAGACCAGAATACTGGAGTGGGTAGCCTTTTCCCTTCTCCAGTGGGTCTTCCCAACCCAGGGATCAAACCCAGGTCTCCTGCATTGCAGGTGGATTCTTTATCAACTGAACCACAAGGGAAGCCCTCCCAAGATAAAGGGGGTATTAAATCTTAAACAACCACAGCCAAATGTTAACCACATGACTCCATCCCCTGATTGTGGGAAGTTTTATTCCCTGGCTAAATTTTTGCTTGTTGTTCTGATTGAGCTTGAGTAACTTAGAGGAAAATTCATATTACGGATAGGGTCAGAGCAGGTATTATTAATTGACCAGGTAAGAGGATCCCACCTAGTAATATTAAAAATAGCCTGAACGGAACTGAGCCTTCTTTCTTCTAAAATAAAATTTTAAGGGTCATCCAAGTAGAGCCTTGAAGTGAAGAAATCTACCAAGGAAGTCTAGAACTGCTAGACATGGGTAATTGGCCACAACCCAACAATTGAATTGATTTTAAAAACTAGTGTAAGATTCTGTCCATAATAGGAAACATTTGATCTACATGAAAAGATCCAAGAAGTCAAAAAAACATAAATGATCACACAAACCAGGTCTAGCACCTTGGGTAAGCTGTCTACTTCTGATGTCATCTTCATCTCATGCTGGTATAATTGTGGTTTCCTCTGTTTGAGTGTCTTTTTAAGGTGAGTTTGCGGTCAGCAGTAATGCTCAAAATTCTCCAAGCCAGGCTTCAGCAATGCGTGAACCGTGAACTTCCAGATGTTCAAGCTGGTTTTAGAAAAGGCAGAGGAACCAGAGATCAAATTGCCAACATCCGCTGGATCATTGAAAAAGCAAGAGAGTTAATAATATATATATATATGTATATATATATATATATATGTATGTATGTATGTATGTATGTATGTATGTATTTCTGCTGTATTGACTATGCCAAAGCCTTTGACTGTGTGGATCACAATAAACTGTGGAAAATTCTCTAACAGATGGGAATACCAGACCACCTGACCTGCCTCTTGAGACACCTGTATGCAGGTCAGGAAGCAATAGTTAGAACTGGACATGGAACAACAGACTGGTTCCAAATAGGAAAAGGAGTATGTCAAGGCTGTATATTGTCACCCTGCTTATTTAACTTCTATGCAGAGTACATCATGAGAAACGCTGAGCTGAAGGAAGCACAAGCTGGAATCAAGATTGCCAGGAGAAATATCAATAACCTCAGATATGCAGATGACACCACCCTTATGGCAGAAAGCTAAGAAGAACTAAAGAGCCTCTTGATGAAAGTGAAAGAGGAGAGTGAAAAAGTTGGCTTAAAGCACAATTCAGAAAACTAAGATCATGGCATCCGGTCCCATCACGTCATGGCAAATAGATGGGGAAACAGTGGCTGACTTTATTTTTTGGGGCTCCAAAATCACTGCAGATGGTGATTGCAGCCATGAAGTTAAAAGACGCTTACTCCTTGGAAGGAAAGTTAGGACCAACCTATACAGTGTATTAAAAAGCAGAGACATTACTTTGTCAACAAAGGTCTGTCTAGTCAAACCTATGGTTTTTGTGGTCGTGTATGGATGTGAGAGTTGGACTATAAAGAAAGCTGAATGCTGAAGAATTGATGCTTTTGAACTGTGGTGTTGGAGAAGACTCTTGAGAGTCCCTTGGACTGCAAGGAGATCCAACCAGTCCATCCTAAAGGAGATCAGTCCTGGGTGTTCATTGGAAGGACTGATGTTGAAGCTGAAACTCCAGTACTTTGACCACCTCATGTGAAGAGCTGACTTGTTTGAAAAGACCCCGATGCTGGGAAAGATTGAGGGCAAGAGGAGAAGGGGACAACAAAGAATGAGATGGTTGGATGGCATCACTGACTCAATGGACATGGGTTTGGGTGGACTCCAGGAGTTGGTGATGGACAGGGAGGCCTGGCGTGCTGCAGTTCATGGGGTCGCAAAGAGTCAAACGCGACTGAGCAACTGAATTGAACTGAAGTCAGCAGTCCCCTCTATAGATCAGTCTAGGGTTGGGGCCTTTGGAAGTGGGAATTCATCTAAGAGCCAGTTTCCCTTTAGTTTCATTGTGCATGAACTAGTTAAGAGTACCTGAGAAAGGTGCTCCCGTCCAGGTTGGAGACTCTCCTTTAAATTGTATCTTTCCCAGTAGGCATAATCCCCTGGTTACAGGTTATGGGGCATCTGCTCTTCATCCGATTACTGAGATAAACTTCAGAAACAAAACTTAGAGTGTCCTTTTAATAATTCCATTAACTTTTACATTAATGCAGCATAATAGCGAGGAACTTTCTGGGAAGTGAATCAGTAATATAGTCCTCCATTAACAAAACTGGGATTAACATTCATTGATACATAATCTTTTTTCCTCCAAAACTACCCTCCTTTCTACCAAATATATCCTAATTTGTTGCAAAATAAGTCTGGTCTCAGAAAAACTTGACCTGATAATTTATACAATTTATAATTGATCATATAAGCTTTTTGCTTTACTGAAACTTTTACAAGAAGTCTCAGACTGAACCTTGGGGAAAAAACCTTTCAGGGCTAGGAAAGTCATGCCAAGGGCTTATCACACGGGTTCCTAACATATCTAGGTGAATTCCTCCATTTACAAGATCCCCAAAATATATTGAGATTTCTGTACCTGTTAGTGAGGTAGCCTTCCTAACTTATCTGATAAAGCTGCTGAAAACCTAAGAATTTACAGTCTCTGGAGGGAGTAGATAGAGAAAAAGCACAAATGTATCAATTCTGTTTACAAAAATGTAATTTACCAAATTACTATGAGTCATAATTAATTTGAGGGGAAGATTTTCCTTACACCTGTAACACAGATTCAAACCAGTAATTTTTCAGAACACCAACCATAAAAATTATCACCATTTTTACCAGTTCACTCAGTCCTTTTGTGAACTAACTCTTAAAAATATATATATTTTTTATTGAAGAATAGTTAACTTACAATGGTTCAGGTGCACAACAAGGTGATTCAGTTATACACATATATTATTTTTTAAATTATTTTCTATCAGGTTGTTGTAAGATATTAACCATAGTTCCCTATGCTATATAGTAAACCTTTGTTTCTTGTTGCATATCTATTTTTTAATTAGAAATCTAGCATTCTCTTCATACTTAATCAAACAAGTGGAATCAAAATGTCATAACTGTTTAGGCAAAAATTCATTTTTTCCAAAATATATATTATACATATTTATATAAATGTATACAAAAGCTTTTCTATTACACTTGATAAAGGCTTAAGAAAGAACATTAAAAGAAAAAAGAAGAAGAGATGGAGAATTGGAGAACACAAACCAAGTGAAATGGAAGCGCTGAATATTAAACAGAAAAAGTGAAACAAACTAGCTAAAAGTAAAAGAGATCGTACAGTTCAGGTGTTTTTAAACATAACTGCTCAATAGAAACATATCTGGAGCTCTGGAGAAAAAAATAGCAATACCTGAGGATTTGTATTTTTCAAAAAATTTCAAGATAATTCTGATATGCATCTGATATGCATTAAAAAGTGATTACAGGTTTTTCTGTTAGATCCTATTTTAGGTGATATAGAGTTCTTTTATTTTTCTGTTCACCAATCATGATACAATGGTATTAAGTGAGTAATAGCTGCCTAATCACAATGGTAAAAGATGTTTATATTCTTTTGATTATACATCTTTATTGATGTTTCACTTCAACAGCCAGACAAAAAACAGAAGACAATTACAATTCAAGCTATAATGGGAACATGATTAGCAACAATATAAAATCATTGCATACAACTTGAGGGGGGCTCAAGCAGAGTGATGTGGTAAGCGAAAGTTTATCCTTCATCCATCCAGCCTGTCAATGAATTTTGGTTGGTGCATTTAATCCATTTACATTTAAGGTGATTATCGATATGTATGATCCTATTAGCATTTTCTTAATTGCTTTGGGTTTATTTTGTGCAGATCTTTTCTTTCTCTTGTGTTTCCTGCCTAGAGAAGTGCCTTTAGTATTTGTTGTAAAGCCGGTTTGGTGGTGCTGAATTCTCTTAACTTTTGCTTGTCTGGAAAGCTTTTGATTTCTCCATCAAATCTGAGGGAGAGTCTTGCTGGATAGAGTATTCTTGCTTGTAGGTTCTTCCCTTTCATCACTGTAAATATATCATGCCATTCCCTTCTGGCTTGTAGAGTTTCTGTTGAAAAATCAGCTGATAGCCTGATGGGAGTTCTCTTGTATGTTATTTGTTGTTTTTCACTTGTTGCTTTTAATATTTTATCTCTGTCTTTCATTTTTGTCAGTTTGATTACCATGTGTCTTGGTGTGTTCCTCCTTGGGTTTATCCTTCCTGGGACTCTCTGTGCTTCCTGAATTTGGTTGACTATTTTCTCTCCCATGTTCAGGGAAATTTTCAGCTATTATCTCTTCAAATATTTTCTCAGGTCCTTTCTCTCTCTCTTCTCCTTCTGGGACCCCTATAATGTGAATGTTGGTGCATTTAATGTTTTTCCAGAGGTCTCTTAGGCTGTCTTCATTTCTTTTCATTCTTTTTTCTGTATTCTGTTCTGCAGCAGTGATTTCCAGCATTCTCTCCTCCAGGTCATTTATCCATTCTTCTGCCTCAGTTACTCTGCTATTGATTCCTTCTAGTGTACTATTCAACTCTGTTTGTTCTTTAGTTCTTTTAGGTCTTTAGTAAACATTTCTTGCATCTTCTCAATTTCTCTCTCCATTTCTTTCCCCACAATCCTGGATCATCTTCACTATCATTATTCTGAATTCTTTTTCTGGAAGGTTGCCCATCTCCACTTCATTTAGTTCTTCTTCTGGGATTTTATCTTGTCCCTTCATCTGGGACATAACTTTCTGCTTTTTCTTCATGATTAACTTTCTGTAATATGATTTTTATTTTAGCCTCTGTGAGACTGTGCTTCTTTTTGCTTTTTCTCTCTGCCCTCTGATGGAGGAGGCTAAGAGGCTTATGTAAACTTCTTGATGGGAGGGACTAGTGATGGTAAAAACTGGATCTTGCTCTGGTGGGCAGGCCTTGCTCAGTACAGCTATAATCCAATTATCTGCTGATGGGTGCAGTTGCACACCCTTCTGGTAGTAGTTTGGCCTGAGGCGACCCAGCCCTGGAGCCTACAGGATTTGCACCAAGGGGGGCCCTACAGTGCCCCTGTCCCTGTGATGAGCCCCTGCCAACCCATGCCTCCACAGGAGGCCCTCTAACACTAGCAGGTAATTTTGGTTCAGTCTCGTGTGGTGTCACTGCTCCTCTCTTCTGGGTCTTGGTATATGCAAAATTTTGTTTGTGTCCTCCAAGACTGGAGTTTCTGTTTCCTCCAGTCCTCTGGATGTCCTATAATCACTCCCACTGGCTCTCAAGGTCATATTCCCTGGGTTTCCCAGTCCCTTTGTCAGATTCTTAGGCTGGAAAGCCCAATCTGGGGTTCAGAACCTTCACAACAGTCTGAAAACTTGTTTGGTATTATTTTTCTCCGGTCTGTGGGTACAGGATTTGATTTTATAGTGATTATGCCCCTCCTATTGTCTCACTGAAGCTTCTTCTTTGTCTTTGGATATGGGGTATCTTTTTTTGGTGGGTTCCAGTATCCTTCTGCCGATGGTTGTTCAACAACTAGTTGCGATTTTGGTGCTCTTGCGAGAGGACAGGAGCGCAAGTCCTTCTACTCTGCCAGAAGAGGAACTAACTCTTGAACCGGAAGCTAACTCTTTTTGTTAACAGTTTATGAAGCCATTAGGTTTCTCACTAGTTTCTCACTAGTATTCTTTAATTTCTTATCCAGTTTGGATATTTTTTATCCAGCATGCATGCATGCATGCTGAGTCACTTCAGTCGTGTCTGACTATTTGTCACCCTTTGCAGTCCCCCAGGCTCCTCTGTCCATGAAGTTCTCCAGGCAAGAATATTGGAGTTGGTAGCCATTCCCTTCTCCAGTGGATCTTCCCTACCCATGGCTGAACCCATGTCTCTTATGTCTCCTACTTTGGCAGGCGGGTTCTTTACCACTAGTGCCCCTGAGAAGCCCAAGTTCAGCATTATGGTCTAAAAATCATAAACTTGTGTTTATCCAAAGGTTCTTTCTACTAGTCTTCTTGAAGAGGAGGCATTTTTGCAAAGGCATCAGAATAAAACCATAACCGTCTATAATGACAAAAGACTTAAAGCATGTTTAAAATCTGATTATAATGCAGTTGACAGAGAAACTTGGTTACTGCTGTGACACAGAACACTTGAAGAAAATAACTAGAATCATGACTGGTAACATTTTGCCAGGACATGTCAGAATTTTAGGGCATATAATTTCTGGGTTATCTGTATTAGTAACATTTACCATACAATATAGTCTGAAAAGGTTTATTACTCATTTGACAATACTTTCCATGTAATTAATATACTAAGTGAGTGGGAGTTGCTCGTTGTGTCCAACTCTTTGCAACCCCATGGACTATACATTCCATGGAATTCTCTAGGCCAGAACACTGGAGTGGCTAGCCTTTCCCTTCTCCAGGGGATCTTTCCAACCCAGGGATTGAACCCAGGTATCCCACATTGCAGGTGGATTCTTTACCAACAGAGCCACAAGGGAAGTCCTTAATGTACCAAATGACCCTGGTTTGTAGCTCTCTTTGGCATATTTCAGGGGCCCTTTGAAGCATCCCAAAGTTAGCTGTCTAGAAAAGATTTCATTAGAATTTGATTTAGGAAGTTTTGTCAAAGAGGGCTTAGAAACACTCAGTCCAAAAGGGCTTAGAACACTCAGTCATATAGGATCATAGGTCACTGTGAAACTGTTATTAACTTAACCAAGTAACAATAAAAGATTTCAAAGGCAAATACAGAACAGATAACAAGATGTAAAGAAATTTAAAATCTATTATCAAAAGACGTGCATCATCTTAAGAAAACTTGTACCATGCACAAAACTCTTTTCTCAGGGTCAACTTTCCAGAAACCTTCCTCACTTTCTGTAGCCGTCACTTCACTTGTTCATCCAGAAACAGCCACCTATAAATCAGACCTACTTCCTTTTCCCTTAATAAAATGAAATCCCATTCATCATGCCTTCTTTACTGAAAATACACATCCTATGATCCTTAAGCAACCATGCACTGTTCTTTATATTAGCATTCTGTAGTTTGGTGTGCATAAAACCCAGTGATAATTCTAAAAACATTTGCTTTCTTGTAGAGAACATCTCTGGATGGCACCAAACATATTCATTATTAATATGTTTAGTTTCTCTGTAAGAAGAAGCTAATGTTTAGTAATTAATGTTTCACTATCTTTTTAATTTGGGAATGACTTAGCTATTCAATAAACTTCCATCACTTAAAATTTGCGACAACTCATATTTTAAAGTTGTCAAATATCTGCAGAGACTAAAATAGAGATTCCTAAAGCATAACTATTCTTAACAGAGTTTATCTAAAGCTATCTCATTTACTTTTTCCTAAAGGTTTTCTTCATATCAAATTACTTTGCTGACAAGTTTGAAACTGATATAACAAGATTTTATTTCACTTATATTAAATCTAGGCATGGTGAAAGTATTATACTTAATATTATTCTTAATCCTGATGATTCAAGACATCTCTCTTAATTCAACCAATAAACTTAAGCATTAATACCAGCATTAATAATCATTAACACTTAAGAATTAATTTAATGTTGATTAATGTGAACCTGGAATTTATTTAACTTAATTTTTCTTATATTTAGAATTGTTTGATTTGTAAGTACTTACTTTTCCTTATGCCAATTAAATTAGAGTTCATTTATAAATTAACCTCAGTAATATTATCCAAAGATCAAGGCACATACTGAGACATATATATTCAGATAGACACAACAAGAAATCTAGCTCCATTTTCTAAACTTAGTCATGAGTCAGATATCACAATACAAAACTCACAAGTTTGTAATAACAGTAAGGAAAAAATTTAAATAATTCATTTCCTGTTTTTTTCCTTCAGTTTCAGGAATTAGAGATGATCTAGATAAGATAAGTGATCCTGAGAGCTGTGGTCTCAAGGCATAGGGAGCAAAACTCAGGTTCTCCAAATTGGGCTTATTCCTTCAGGACTTATTCTTTCAAGCTGATTTTCTCTATTGGTTGAAATTAAACTAGTTGGGAGTCGGTTTACCTTCTACTGGCATTGTGTACTTAATTGGCACTCTTGAAAGTTCGTAATTTTCATAGATCCCCCTTTTCTTTCTTCTAATGGTTTTGCAAAGTTGGTCAACCAGTGTAACAAGGGTGTTTGTGGCAACTCAGACCAACCTAGGTTGTCTTTTGACTGCAGTAGCCAAATCCTCATCTAATGATTCTAAAAAGTGGAGTTAAACAAAGGATTAGAGAATCACTCAGGTCTCAAGTCATAATGTTGCTTAAAAGTTTTTTTTCCCAAACCTCTCTTAAAGACCAGAGCTGATCCATTTGATCTTTGCTTGCACTGTTGAATCTCTGTCCAGTTGTACAGTTTTAGGGGAAAGCTCTGGGACAAGTTAGAGTAATTTTTGAGCTAATTCATTGCATTTAGTGTGAGCTTCTGGACTATGTGATTCAGAGTTCATTAAGGGGTGTTTCCACCCTGCTTTCTTTAATCATTCCCTTGCTTTGTTTTTAGAAGCTAAAATCTGTATAGATTGATAGAGATCTGAAAACCCAGGCTCATAGGACCAGATAGTTAACCTGAATTCCTTAGCGAATTCCAATGGATCCTGACTTGGATTGGAAAATTCTTTAGCGAAGGCTTTAAATTCTGCTCGGGTCCTGGGTGTATATGTAAACAGAAAAGACAGCTCACTTCTTTGTGTAATAGATTTCTCCTTAAGGGAGCTATAATTACCTTCTGATTTTTTTTTTTTTCCTCCTTTGCTGGGAAAAGGGGAGCAGCATGAGGAGGAAGAGTTGAAAGAGAAAAAAGAGGAAGCGTCTGGTCAGGTAATTCAGATAAAAGATGATATATGGGAGAAGCAGAGGGAGAGACAGTCAATGACAGAGTGCTAGCAGTATTTTTTGCTCTGATAGTTTCAAGAGAAGCTTCTAGATACCAATCAAAGTAAGCATTCCATTCCATTCATTCTGTTGATCTTATGGCCAGCTTTTTCTAATTGTAAGCACAAAAATATCAACTTTGGAATATCAAAAGAACCCCAATTTGGCCATTTTAGGTTCAGATCTCCTTTAGTATGATTTCCCCAATTAAGTAGATACTTTCAAGTATAAATTTTGTACCTACATGACCCTGGCTGGGGTGTTAGTTAGAGGCTGGCTTTCTGATGCCCCTTATAAAAACATCAGGTCAGCCTCTTACCTAACCCCTCAGTCTCCTACAACTAAGCAGCCTTGGTATATGTCAACCACACCCCACAGTGTCTTTCAACTGGGTAGGTATTCCCCTGGTATCTTTCAACTGAGCCCCACCCCAGTATCTTTCCGCTAGGTGAGTATGCCCTGGTATCTTTCAACCCCCCATCTTTTTCAACTGGAAGCGGGTAGGTACCTGCTCCACCGCCAAATAAAACTCGGGATCATCAACCAATATGGGAGATCCATCAAACCAGGGAAGACTTACCAGATTCATCTGGACTCTCCAAGGAGGCAAACAGGCACAAGGAGCCTCGGCTGATACCAAGGCTCTGGTTCCCCATAGCGTTCAGACGAAGAAGAGAAGTCCCCTCTGGGCCCCTTCTTCTTGGACACCATAAAGCTCTTGACTTTAAAAATATGCACAATGTGAGAGTTTTGAGTTTTATAAGTTCTATTTGAGGAAAAATGAGGACTGCAGCCGAAAGGACAGCACATCAGACAGCTCTGAGAAACTGTGGCAGGGGGCAAGGTCAGTGTATATGTGATTTTGGTGAAGGGGGAATACATGCAATCAACCACATATTTTTCCAGGTTTCTGCTATTCTTGTGAAGCTTTCTGCTAGACATGAGAAATAGCCATCACTGATGGATTTTAGTGCTTTTCTAGATATGAGGAGATACAAGAATTGGGCTCATAAAGTCAGCTCCTGAAAATATCTAGCTATCTGAAAGACTCTTATCAATTTTTCCCTGAGCACAGAGTGCCTCATTTCTACTCTCCACTCTGAACTCCTTTCAGGAGGTATTGAAGGTCAGCAGCTGCAGCAGCACATTATTTAATCCTTGTAGCTATAGATGGCAATACCCATGGCAAGTGCCAGTTGGTGGTTGACAATGCTTTCTCAACTTTTGCAATATGGACAGACAGAATTTAAAATCTTCAAGTTATAGATCCTCTTTGGTTACCAATTGATTCTTCAATTTGTCTGTCTCCACTCTCATTTCACTCTAAGCAGTAGGGGAAATCAGTTCTGCACCTGCAACATGTGAACACCAAGGACAGTTCACTTCCCCATGTAATAGATTTATCCTTAAGGCGGCTATAATCACCTTCTGATTTTTAAGATTGTGACTGTGATTGTTTAGAAATCTCCTTAGCTATATATTGTCACTTATGATTTCTACTGTAACACACTAGAGCACAATTCAATCAAGTTCTTTGCCACTTTATAATGATAGCTTGTGGTGAACAGTGTCAGATTTGTGATCTCTGAAGAAGATTTAGCTTCGGGACCAGGGACCAGGCTTGATCACTCAAGAGCTTTTGTAGCAGAGTTTTATTAAACTAAGAAAAGGGGCAGACAAAGACATCAGAAGGGGGATGAAGAATGCCCCCCTTGCTAGTTTTAGCAAGGGAGTTATATGCTTTTTAATTAATTATTACAATAAATCAAAAGAATGTCTCAAGTTTGTGAAAATTTTACCAGACCCATTCCCATAATTTACATTTTAGGATAACAGGATTAGCCAGAAGGTTTTTAGGAAGGAGAAACTGTCCTCAAGCAGGATACATTGTTGTTATATAATCCTTAGTACAGAGTTTAAACTGAGTTGTTTGTTATGTAATCATCAGTTCTGGGCTTAAAGAAAAAAACGTTTTATGTGCCTAAGACTAAGGAATGTAGAGGGAAAAAAAGATGCTTGTCCTTTCCTCCTCCTTGAGAATTCCAGACCTCTATCTCCTCCTCAAGAACTCCAAACATCTGTCTCCTCGGGGGACCCTGGACTTCTTATCAACCTGCCTAGGAATTGACTCAATAACAAGGATCACCTTTTCTCCACTGTCCAGTAGCATTTTCCTCATTTCTGTCTGAGACTTCATCAGAGTGATCTATAGTGTCCATATTTCATCTGCCAATACTCCCTTCAAGGTAATCTAGCCTTTTTTACTTCAAGGTAAAAAAATCTAGGGTTTTTTTTTTTTTTAACATGTACTTAAAACTCTAGCCTCTACACAGTTCCAAAGTCACTTCTACATTTTTTGGTATTTGTTACAGCAGCACCCCACTTTTCAGAATTAGTCTGTGTCAGTTTTCTAGGACTGCTGTAACAAAGTACCATAGACTGGGTGGCTTAAACAACAAAAGTTTATTTTATCCAGTTCTGGAGACTGAAAGCCAGTCCAAGATCAAGGTGCTACAGGCAGAGTTGGTTTTCTCTGAGGCTTCTCTCCTTCGCTTATAGATGGTCACCCTCTTGCTTTCTGTTCACGTGATTGTTCCTCTGTTCATATGCATGCCTGGCATCTACATATTCAAGTTCCCTCTTCTTATGAGGCCACCAGTCATCTTGGATTCTAATAGCCTCATTTTAACTTAATCAGCTCTTTATGGGTCTTATTTCCAAATACTGTGACATTCTGAAGTACTAGAAGTTAAGGCTTCAGCATACAAAATTGGAGGAAGGGGAACACAATTTGCTTATCAGCTTCCTTAATATGTGACATCTTCCAGGAATCTCACTTAAGCAAGCAGTAAGCAGTACACTCTCAAGACATGAGAGCTGACCAACCCTCCACAGGAATGGTCCCTCGCTTTTTGGCTTCCCTTTTCTGATCTTTTGTTCCTTCCTCTGAGTGGTCCCCAGAGCCTGATTGGTTACACACTATGCAAAGGCAGTATGAGCCCAAGACCAATCAGGAGGTGTGTTGAGCACGTTTTCTGGCTGGAAGTCCTCAGTCTGGTCCATGGTTTTCCTTTTCAGTCGACTATTTTTGCCCCCTTTGTTCACCCTCTGTGTGGTTCTTCTAGCTGCTACTTCCTATGACCGCTACTTTGGACCCCTTTTTTCCCTACTCTAACTGCCTAACATACCCCTCTCAAGAGATGGGAGACCCAGTTCTTTAGGGATAGGGACAATGACTGATCTAGCTACTTCCTGCTGAGAAGGTGCGGCGAAGGGTTTGGGATCTCCCTTTCTTGCTGCTACTTAGACTTCAAAACCAGGGTCGTGGTGATAATGTCCCTCAAGGGGAGAGTGGTAGATTTCTTCTGTGGTCAGGTGCAGTTCTACATATCCTCAGTGAACTAACGCTGCATTCTGTAGCTTGTTGACCTGGGCAGAAATAAGGTAGGTTAAACAGTTGATAATGCATGGAGCAATCATAATAGTATTAGTATGGTGACAACAGGGGTCAGCAGGAGCAGCAGCCAACTCCAAATCCCTCCTCTCCAAGAGAAGCCTGAGGAGGAACTGGAGCCAATCTGGAGGTCCCCTGCTTGATGTTTGAGATCTTAGATAATCTGTATGTGCTTTTTGAGAATAGAAAGACTTTCTTCAACTTGGTCTGAGGTGTTTACCCAAAAAAGCAAGTCTCATTCAGGATGGCACAGGTTCTTCTTTGTTCAGCAGTTAAAAGACCTACAGCCTGACTATTTTGGAGTACCACCCCTGCGAAGGTGGCAACGGATTTTTATTGATCCTCTAGAGCTGATGCTGTGTCTAAATGTCTCAGTGAGATATTTATTATTGAGCTCTCAAGGAGGGGGATTCCCACAAACTAAAAAAACCCTCTAGCTATAAAATGTCCTGTTCCCAGTCTTTCCAAGATGGGATTATCACGAGCATGTCCTCCTATATCAGATGGTAATTGGTAAGAAGGGAAGGAACACTTGTGCCAATATATGGCTTTTGCTATTGTCCATTCTAAGAATGAACTCAAGTTGGAGATTGCCCCGAGGTTGCTCCAATTTGTTCAGCTGTAAGAAACCAAACCCTCGTAACAGTCAGGACTACTGTGCAAACCCCATATCATTGGGCCAGGAGGACGAGGTATAGAGACTTCCTGCATTAGAAATAATATCCCATTCCCACCATAGAGATTTCCCCTTGATGTGGGCTGACCTGAGATGTTCAGTTTAGCCCTGGTGGGGTGAATTTGTTTCCCATACATGGTATGGGGGCCTGTGCTGGATGATGGTACCCCCCCCCCCATTTGGTGTAGTCTGTCACTATTGGGGGCAGTTTTTGGCATGTCGCATGTGTTGCTGTCTTTTGACAAATGGCATTTCGGAAGATGAGTGAAATAATATTTCCAGGGTGGTGCATGGACTATTTAGAGTAGCAGTGTCTTACTGTGTGCCAGCTCCACAATCTTGGTTAGAGTTACAGGGATTTGCTCCACATATCTCATCCTCCCCCAATCTCAGCTCGGACAGACCTGTATAGCTGTATGTGGCATCTGCAAATCAGGTTCCATTGTCATTGTTAGGGAAGCTATTAGTGTTGTTGTAGGCCTTATAATCATATGTACATTTTTTTGTATTTCCCCTGACAAGGGATACCCATTCCAAGTCCCAGGGGTTGATGGTCTAATTTTGGTGCCAATTGATTCCTCTTCAACCATCTGAGATGAGCCCTTTGAGGATTTAGGTCCTTGTTTTAAGGGTTTTGAACCTGGTGTCCCAGAGCTTGGAAGAGTTCCATATCTTCATAGTCCAGTTACAGTAGGTGGAGAAGTTAAGTTCTCCAATGAAGAAATCAAACGACACCTTCATGAGTAGTTTTCCATTTTGCCAGGGGCAACTTACAAAGCATATAGGGGCAACACCAGACGTTGTTTCAACTTTTCCGACCTTTGGAATATTATTTCCTTTTGAGTGAGTGGAACCTAGCCAGCTCCCATTGACCTGTGTTAGACTGGCATAAAGTTCAATGATGGCCACCAAGGGGTATTCAAGTGATCACCATGTTTTATTGTCAACATTCTTCACTGGATGAGGGCACACCCAACAGACTGGTTGAGGGACTTGGCAACCTTGGTGTTGGCCAGGCTTAAAGGGTGTATGTACAAGTTGCCTAAGCTGGTGAAACAGATGAGAAAGAAGTGTGGTATCTAGGGTACAGAGTTTATGGGATCTGAGTATAACAAGTGAGGAAAGAGTTTCCTTGGGATAGGCAAACCAAGAGAGTGATAGTAACAAAGTATAGATAGAGCAGTAGGCTTATCCCAAGAAGCTTAATTTTCTGCATGTTCATCAGAATGGTACTTATCTGTAGCCTTTAATAGATATCAGAGATCTCCCAGGGACTTGCAGGTATATTGGGTGTCTTCTCTGTTTTCCTTCCATGGTTTGACTCTGAGAGGTGAATGCAGGAGTCATGCCCTTGTACCTTGACTGCTGTGTGGGTAGAAAGTATTGTAGGGTAGGGTCCTTTCCATAAGGGCTGGGGTTGAGCCTTTGGGGACCCATTTTTCCAAATCTTGATTAGGACTTGGGTCCCTGAAACATATAGTGGTAGTTCCTTAGAGTCTTTTGGGTCCTGGTTGACACACCATAAGCACATTTCTTGTTGGAATTGTCCAATGGCCATAGTGTAATATCAGAGGGCCTGAATCTCTGGATCTAAAAAGAGGTCATTAAAATAAAAGACCTCCCATATAGCATCTCATAAGGGCTAAGACTGACTTATTCTTTAGGAGCAATGCAAGTGTGGAGGGCTATTGGCAAAGCCTCCCTCCATCTGAGGGAGATTGTCTAGGTTATCTTTTTTATTGTCAATTTTAAGAACTGGTCAGCTCTTTCTATTTTTCCTGAAGACTTAGGCCTTCATGCATAGTGGAGGTAATAAGTAAGGTCCAATGCTTTGGAACCCCCTTGGGTGACTTTAGAAGTAAATGATGTTGGGTTAGGGTTAGGGTTGGGCCAACTGGGGCTTTTGAGCTCCTTGGGGGTTATTTAGTTGTCAAGTGGGACATGAGGAGACTACCTGCCTTATAGTCATTTGGAGGCCTATTCCCCTGAAAGATCTTTCCAGTAATCTTTGGAGGGCTTTGTCCCCTAGATGAGTGGTGGGATGTAGGGAGTTAGCCAGTTTCCATTGGAGGTACCTGGGCAGAAAGAAGCATCCCTCCTTTTGGAACTACCCCATATGATCTTGTTGAAAGCCCTCACTCTTAGCCTTGAGGGTTCCACTCTTGGTATATGAAGGGGTTTCTGGTAAGGTACCCTTAAGTACCTTAGGATGGCAAGTCCTATTAGGTCATTACTCTGTAGTGCCGCTCTCTTAGCTCTGATCGGCAGCTTGATTTCCTTGTGCCACCACTGTACTTCCCTTTTGGTGTCCCCTGCAGTGGGAGACCATAACCTCAGCAAGCAGATGGAGTGCTTCCAAGAGGCTATGGATTTGGTCACCATACTTGATTGAGGACCCACGGGTGGTCAGGTGACTCCTTTCTTTCCAAGTGTGCATGTAGCACCAGAAAGGCATACTTGGGGTCAGTGTAAATAGCTAATCTTTTCCCTTTTCCTAGCTCTAATGCTTGGGTCAGAGCTTCAGCCAATTGGGCTGAAGTTCCTGGTGGTAAAAGTTTAGCCTCTTTGGCCTCATGAATGTAGACTATGGCATACATTTCTCTCCTTTTTCCATCTAAGACAAAGCTGCTCCCATCAACTGCTCACAACTTTCCTCAGGATTGGTCACAGGATCTTCTGATAATCCCTCTTTGGGCTTTGCCCAATGGTCTGTGGTCTCTAGGAAAGAGTGAAGGGGAGAGACTCTTCTTGTAGGGGTAAGAGAGTAGCAGGATTGAGTGTCCCACAGGGAACTATGGGTTTTCCTTTAGCATTACCTGGTATCCGAGGATCCTCTGGTCATATATCCACAAATGACCTTTC
Source organism: Cervus canadensis (assembly GCF_019320065.1). Classification (NCBI taxonomy): domain Eukaryota; kingdom Metazoa; phylum Chordata; class Mammalia; order Artiodactyla; family Cervidae; genus Cervus; species Cervus canadensis. The sequence goes on along the minus strand of NC_057407.1, from coordinate 57,773,298 downwards.
CCATTGAGGAGTTGATTCACCCAATGATTGATGAATGTGGTTAAATTTCCTCCCAATGGGAGCTTGAGGGCATCTTCTAGCCATGTTGGTCAAGTCTTTTAGATAAGTATCCCACTGGCTGGGGTTCAGACCCCAAACTCTGAGTTAGGACTCCCAAGGCCATTCCCTTCCTCTCATAAATATACAGTTGAAATGGCCTCTCTTATTCCAGTAATCTCAGTGCAGGAGCCCTGATTAAGACCTGTTTAAGGTAGACATTGCCTTTTCCTGAGGTGGTCCCCATGTCAATGGGACAGTGTCATCTTGCCCTTTTAGGCTCTCATAGAGGGGCTGTACTATAAGACTGTAATTGGGTATCCAGTTTCTTCAGTACCTTGTCAGCCCCCAAAAGTTGTTTCTGGATCGTGGAATTGGATAGTTGGAGTAGTCCCTGTACTCGATCAGATGAGAGCCTTCTTGATCCACAGGCAATGTGTACTCCCAAGTAAAATACTTCTGACTGGACTAATTGTGCCTTGGCACGGGAGATCTTATTCGGCCAGGAAGTTAGAACCTGGACCATGTGTCATTGGCTCCCTTCTTTATCTGCTGAGCAAATTAATAAATCATCTACATACTGTATTATTTTTCCTCCTGGTCCCAAGTCTAGATCTAGGAGGTCTTGACTTAAGGCCCATCCAAACAGATGGGAACTGTCTCTGAACCCTGCGTGTCATACCATCCAAGTTAGCTGTTGATGCTTTTCTCCTGGGACATCCCATTCAAAGGCAAAAAGAAACTGGGATTCTCTGGCCAGTGGTATGCAAAAGAATGCATCTTTAAGATCTAGGACAGTAAACCACCTGGCATTAGGTGGGATCTGGCCCAGGATAACGTATGACTTGGGGACTATTGGGTACAGTTGGGACCATAGCCTCATTTATGACCCTTAGGTTGTGGACAATACACCATGTCCCATCCTTTTCCTTTGCAGGAAGAATCAGGGTATTGCATGGCAAATTCGTGGGGATTAATAGACTGCAGGCAAGGAACTTATTTATCAGGGGTTGTAATCCCCTGATTTTGATGAGATATTGTTTTCAATTTGGGAACCAAGTGGGGTCTTGGTAGGTTGTAATGACAGTCTTGGTTCAGTGCCCTCACCCGGGCCCCATGGTCCCAAACCTGGGAGTCAATTTCATTTTCCCAGGGTTCCTTGGCTTTCCCTGTCAGAGGGATCATCATAGCTTCCCCCACTACCAGGAGAAGTTGTAAAGCCTTGGGGATCATGATGCCACCCATGATGAGTGTAGTCTCCAAATTGTAAAGTATGTCCCTACCCAACAATGGGGTGGGTCACTCAGGAACTACCAGAAACTGGTGGGAGAATACCTGTCCATCCCAGCAACAGTGAGGTGTCTGTGTGAATCTTTTAGTAACTGTTTTTCTTGTGACACGTAACATGATACAGGATTTGAGGGAGAAGGCTCTAGAATAGGAGGTCAGAACAGAGTAGGCAATCCTGGTGTTAATCAGAAAATTCTTGGACCTACCTGCCACATCCACTTGCATCCTTGGCTCCAACCCGTGATGGTTATCTGTGACATGGGGGCTGGCTGGAGTGGGCTGCTTCAGTCCTGCTGGAGCATCACAGGGGAGGGCTTGGTGCTTGATCTCAGGGCTCTTGGGTTCCTTGGGTCCCAGTGTCCCAGGTGACAGCATTTGTGGCAGGCCATTTTAGGAGGCATTCTTTAGCCCAATGCCCCACCTGCCTGCACATCAGGCATTTATCTGTGCCTTGTCCTTTAAGGACCTGGGGCTTGGGTTTGCCGTAGAGCACCCTTGGAGGGTGGCTGGCAGCCTGGCAAGCCTTGTCTCTTTCCTTTTCCTGAGCATTAGCCTCCCTTTCCTGCTCCTGATTGTAAAAGGCATTAGTGGCTGTCTGGACCATCTCATCTACAGAGGCCACAAGGTCCTGTTGCTGTAACTTCTGTAGCTTTATTCTTATATCTGATGCAGTTTGGGACAGAAATTTGATCTTTAAAGTCATCTGTCCCTCATTGGTAAACATATGGAGAGCCTCTTTTAGCCTTTCCAAAAAGGCCATGGGGTTTTCACTGGGCTTCTGAGTTACTGCTGAGACTCAGGTGTAGCTGATTACTTTCTGCTGCTTTTAGTCCTGCCTTTACACAGATTAGAAAAATGGTCTCTTTCCCAATGTGACCAAGGTTGTTACAGTTCCAACCGGGATCTGAGGGGGGTACTTCAGTTTCCCCCACTGGATATTTATTGCTTGACATGTGAAGTCCCATAGCATACTTTTGGGCTGAAGGAAATGGCAACCCACTCCAGTACTCTTGCCCAGAAAATCCCATGGATGGAGGAGCATGGTAGGCTATAGCCCATGGGGTTGCAAAGAGTCAGACATGACTGAGAGACTTCACTTCACTTCACTTTAAGACCCTAGTATACTCAGGGTCAGATAAAGTCTGATTAATGTTACCATGACACCTTTCCATGTTAAGTCAAAGGCCAAAGTAATGTGTTGGAATGTATCTATATATTTGCTTGGGTCGTCTGTATAGCTTCCTAGATCTTATTTGATTTGTCTAAATTCTAAGAGGGGAGAAAGGCTATGGGCATGAGTCGGTCTGAATTCCCCTCTGATTTCGACTAAGGGACATATTCCATCTGGCTTCTGTGGAGAGGGTGCTCTGAGGTACAGGGAAGGAACAGCTCAGAAGCCATGGGAGGTGAGCCTCATTGGGGACTTCTTTTTCTTGATTGTCTATGCCTAACACCATTTGTCTAGCAGGCTCACATTTAAGATATACGTCAATCCCATACTTAAGGCAAAGTTCCTTCATGTCTCTTTAGTTCAGTTCAGTTCAGTTCATTCGTTCAGTCATGTCCAACTCTTTGCCACCCCATGGACTGCAGCTTGCCAGGCTTCTCTGTCCATCACCAACTGCCAGAGCTTGCTCAAACTCATGTCCATCGAGTCAGTGATGCCATCCAACCATCTCATCCTCCTGATGGTTCCACGCCATGCCTAATGGGAAAGGATCCCTGTTCTGCCACCTTAATAAGGGTTGTAACCTAAGAGAGTAGCATCCTGGTGTCAAGATACAGATCCCCAAACAGATTGTGATTCTCCTTGGGATCCCCTTTACTGGAGTTGGGCATCCCCAGGAAACTCTAGCAGGAAGGATGTCTGGTAAGCCTGAGCAGAGATAGATACTGGATTCCTTGTCAGTTGTCTACCCTGAGTGGGAATAAATAGAATGATGTATAGCAGTGTGCCCTGAGACTCAGAGGCTGGTGAAATAACTGCAGGTCTAATCCCTGTACTGCCCTGAGGAGATGTGAATTTTTTATTTCTTCCCCCAGCCCCCCTCAGTAATAGCCCAGGGTATTCCCAATAGTGAACATTTTTCTACCATGGGCCCATTCTAGGTAAGAACAGAAGTAATGATAAAGGAGTGGGTTGTCTGATCCTGTGAGGGGTACTCAGAGTGCCTCAAGGGCTGGTCAGGTGGGGCAGTTCTGCCCACAGAGAGTGCAAGCTTGCGATTGTAAGAGGTAAAGCATGAGATGACTTACAGACCAAGGACTGCCAAACTTAAAAAGAATAATGAAGGGCAGCAGACTATGTTTGGCAGAGTGGAGTAGAGACTCAATCGAAGGGATTGAGGAGAAGAGCAGTAAGGGTTTGTAACTTTAGGAGAAGGGCAGTAAGGGTTTGGGTTCGAATGGCCAAGAGGGCTAACTCCTAAAGCAGCAAACATCCCAGTAAAGCCAACTGCCTTCAGAGAGATGCACCAATAGGTGAACTTCTAAAAGACTCTGTGTTAAATCCATGGCTGATTCATGTCAATGTATGGCAAAAACCACTACAATATTGTAAAGTAATTAGCCTCCAACTAATAAAAACAAATGAAAAAAAAAAAAAGACACTGTGTGCCTGCTGCTCATTCTGATGGGTCCACTGAGAGTTGTTGCATTGTACATGTCATAGGAACCACAGGAGATGAAGGCCTGAATCTTTGGACCTAAAGGGGACTGTAGAATACCCCCCTTCTGAGGTAGGGAATTCCCATGCTTTCTAGGGCAAATGAACCAATTTTCCTCCTAGAAGGCTGCAGAAGTAGCATTGAGGGCCTGGACAGGACTTGCTAAAGGAGTATATCCTCTGGAAATAGGAAGCTGATGATCCTCCCAAAACTTTGCAGAGAATAGCGTAGATAGAAGAGGGAGCAGGAGGATGGGAGGAGAAAGCAGTAGGAAAGATTGGCCAGGTCCACCCCATAGTCCTGCTAAGGGAGGCAGCAGCCAGGAAGTGGGCTCAGTATTTTGCTTGAACCAATATGTGCCTGGATTGCATGGAAGTTGTCTTGCTGGGGGTGGATATTAATTGTCTGGTCCATTCCATGACCCTCTCTTATCCTGTCACAGGAGTCTTCAAGCAGCAGGCCCCTAAAGGCTTGTATGTTCCTGACCCATGCCTGGACAATTATAATTGGCCTGTTCCTCAGCACAAGAGAGATAGAGGAAAGAGGAATCCTCGTCCACTTGGACAGCAACTACTGGAGCACCATGGGCAGTAGAGACTTTGGAGGATGCCAGGGGCTAACCCTAGTCAGAGTTCCTCAATTTCTTCCATAGCTGCTTGCCCATGCACAGAGGGTTTGAGGAGATAAGAAACGAGAAATCTCAGAGGAAGCCTTAGAGGGAGTCAAGGTCCTTCCAGTCATATGGGCGAGGAACCTTACCTTAACTGAAAGAGGTCTTAGATGTTAGTCATGGCACCAAACGGTTGGGTCGGTTCTTCTCCCCCTCAGTTCTTATCTCCTCATAGGAAAGAATTGAAACAACAGACCAGGACAGCTCAGGCAGGCAAAGTTTATTGAACAAGCAGTAAGAAGTTCAATCTTGAGATGTGAGAGCAGAGCAACCCCCATTGGAGTGGTCTCCTCTCATTTTGGCTTCTGTTTTTTAATCTTTTGTTCCCTCCTCTGGGTGGTCTCCAGAGTCTGATTGGTTGTGCATTATGCAAATGAAGCATGAACCCAAGACCAATCAGAGAAGGGAATGAAAATAGGGCATATGTCTGAGACCAGTCAGAGAAGGGGATGTGTTGGGAGTGTTTTCCTGCTGCATGTCTTCACTCTGATCCATTGTTTTCCTTTTTCATGGGCTTTTTTTTTTTTAACCTTTGTTTGCCCTCTGTGTGGGTCTTCCAGTCCCCACTTCCTCTGACTGCCATTTTGGACCCCTTCTTCCCTGCTCTAACTGCCTAACAGAATGATATAATTAGAAATTCTACATTCTTTTAATTTTTAATTTATTTTTTATTGAAGGATAATTGCTTTACAGAATTTTGTTGTTTTTGTCAAACCTCAACATGAATCAGCCATAGGTATACACATATCCCCTCCCTTCTGAACCTCCCTCCCACCTCCCTCCCCACCCCACCCCTCTAGGTTGATGCAGAGCCCCTGTTTGAGTTTCCTGAGCCATACAGCTAATTCCCATTGGCTGTCTATTTTACATACAGTAATGTAAGTTTCCATGTTACTCTTTCCATTCATCTCACCCCCTCCTCCCTTCTCCCCATGTCCATAAGTCTATTCTGTATGTCTGTTTCTCCACTGTTGCCCTGTAAATAAATTCTTCAGTACCATATTTCTAGATTCTGTATATGTGCATTAGAATACAATATTTATCTTTCTCTTTCTGACTCACTTCACTCACTATAATAGGTTCTAGGTTCATCCACCTTATCAAAACTGACTCAAATGCATTCCTTTTAATGGCTGAGTAATATTCCATTGTGTACCAAACTTCTTTATCCATTCATCTATCAATGGGCATTTGGGTTGCTTCCATGTTCTAGCTATTGTAAATAGTGCTGCAATGAACAATGGGATACATGTTTCTCTTTTAATTTTAGTTTCCTAAGGGTATATGCCTAGGAGTGAGATTGCTGGGTCATATGGTGGTTTTATTCCTGTTTTTTTAAGGAATCTCCATACCATCTTCCATAGTGGCTGTATCAATTTACATTCCCACCAACAGTGCAAGAGCATTCCCTTTTCTCCACACCCTCTCCAGCATTTATTGTTTGTCGACTTTTTGATGAGGTCCATTGTGACCGGTGTGAGGTGATATTTCATTGTAGTTTTGATTTGCATTTCTCTAATAATGAGCAATGTTGAGCACTTTTCATGTGTTTTTTATGCCTGTTTAGATCTTTTTCCCACTTTTTGATTGGGTTGTTTGTTTTTCTGGTATTGAGTTGTATGAGCTGCTTGTATATTTTGGAAATTAATCCTTTGTCAGTTGTTTCATTTGCTATTTATATTTCTGTTTTTGTGCCAGTACCATACTGTCTTGATGACTGTAGCTTTGTAGTACAATCTGAAGTCAGGAAGGTTGATTCCTCCAGTTCGATTCTTTCTTTCTCAAGACTGCTTTGGCTATTCGGGGTCTTTTGTGTTTCCATATGAATTATGAATTTTTTTGTTCTAGTTTTGTGAAAAATGCCATTGGTAATTTGATAGGGATCGCATTAAATCTGTAGATTGCATTTGGTAGTATACTCATTTTCACAATATTGATTCTTCCTACCCAGAAACATGGAATATCTCTCCATCTGTTTATGTCATCTTTGATTTCTTTTATCAGTGTCTTATAATTTTCTGTGTACAGTTCTTTTGTCTCCTTAAGTAAGTTTATTCCAAGATATTTAATTATTTTTGTTGCAATGGTGAATGGGATTGATCCCTTTATTTCTCTTTCTGATTTTTCATTGTTAGTATATAGAAATGCAAGTGATTTCTGTGTATTGATTTTGTATCCTGCAACTTTGCTAAATTCACTGATTAGCTCTAGTAATTTTCTGATATTATCTTTAGGGTTTTCTATGTACAGTATCATGTCATCTGCAAATAATGAGAACTTTGCTTCTTTTTTTTCTATCTAGATTCCTTTTATTTCTTTTCCTTCTCTGATTGCTATAGCTAGGACTTCCAGAGCTATGTTGAATAATAGTGGTGAAGGTGGACACCTTTGTCTTGTTCCTGATCTTAGGGGGAATGCTTTCACTTTTTCACCATTGAGAGTAATGTTTGCTGTAGGCTTATCATATATGGCCTTTACTATGTTGACGTAGGTTCCTTCTATGCCCATTTTTTTTAAGAGTTTTAGTCATAAATAGATGCTGAATTTTGTCAAAGGCTTTTTCTGCATCTATTGAGATTATCATGTTTTTTAAATCTTTCAATTTGTTAATATGGGGTATTACATTGATTGATTTGCATGTATTGAAGAATCCCTGCATCCCTGGAATAAGCCAAACTTGATCATGGTGTATGAGCTTTTTGATGTGTTGCTAAATTCTGTTTGCTAAAATTTTGTTGAGGATTTTTGCAACTATGTTCATTAGTGATATTGGCCTGTAGTTTTCTTTTTGTGTGTTCTTTGTCTGGTCTGTGTGGCCTCGTAGAATGTGTTTGGAAGTGTTCCTTCCTCTGCAATTTTTTGAAAGAGTTTTAGAAGGATAGGCATTAGCTTTTCTCTAAATGTTTGATAGAATTCTCCCGTGAAGCCATCTGGTCCCGGGCCTTTGTTTCTTGGGAGATTTTTTTTAAACACAGTTTCAATTTCAGTGCTTGTAATTGGTTTGTTCATAATTTCCATTTCTTCCTGGTTCAGTCTTGGAAGACTGAACTTTTCTAAGAATCTGTCCAAGAAATTCTACATTTTTGTGACCCTCAATGTAGTCATTAATTCAGATGAGGATCATCACCCTTTGAGTGATCTATATTTGAGGAAGAGTATATGTACAGAAGGCTAAGAGATTATTTACAACTGCAGATGCAAACTGTACCCTTACAATGAAGAGATGCATTGAACAACACCATAAACAAATGATCAAATACCACGTGAATAACAGTGGAATAATGTGGTGTTATGTGCTCTCTGACGCTATGCAATATAAAGTATACAGCATCACTATAAAAAAGACTTGTCAAGAACTTTTGCCAAAACTTAACTTGAATGTAATCAAGAGTCTAGGCCTAACTTCCAGTTTTCGGCAAATACAGGAATATAGGAACAAATCAAATAGCACAATGGAAAAACAAATCAGACAATTCCAGAATATGAGACATTCTATAAGACAACTAATATGGACTCTTGAAAAAATTAATGTCTCCTGAAAGAAAAATTTAGAGAACCATTCTTTGAAAAAATTGAAGAGACATAAAAACCAAATATAGTTTGTGATCCTGGTTTGGAATATTTGGAAAATATTGAATAACAGATAATATTGTTAATTTTCTTAGCTGGATAATTATATTGTGAGTAGGTTCCATAAGGTTCCCTGGTAGCTCAGTGGTAAAGAACCTGCCTGCCAATGCAAGGGATGCAGATTTGATCCCTGGGTCGGGAAGAGCCCCTAGAGAAGGAAATGGTAACCCACCTCAGTATTCTTGCCTGGGAAATCCCATGGACAGAGGAGCCTGGGGGCTACAGTCGGTGAGGTTGCAAAAGAGTTGGGAATGACTTAGTGACCAAAAACAAACAAACAAAAAATGTTGGATAAGGTTCTTATTCTTAGGAAATGCAACTGAAATCTTAAGGGTGAAATAGGATGTCTACAATTTATTTTCAAGTGTCTTGATTACTTAAGTCAAACACAGATATTGGGGGTGAGGTTCAGCAGATGGTCAGAGAGCAGAGAGAGAGAACATTGTTGATTCTGGGGAAGGAGGGAAATAGATGCTTACTGTATATTTTCAATCTTTCTCAATTTCTACCAATGGTCATAATAAAAAGTTACAGAATAAGTAAAGTAAAACAATCAGAGGTAGATGGCTCATGTTCTTTGTTTTTTCATTTTTATTGAGATATATTTTACATACAGCACTTGTATAAGTTTAAACTTTACAGAAATGACTTGACTTACTGCAAAATGATCACCACAATAAGTTTTACTTAACATCCATTGGTTCAGTTCCGTTCAATCACTCAGTCGTGTCCAACTCTTTGCGACCCCATAGACTGCAGCACGCCAGGCCTCCCTGTCCATCACCAACTTCCAGAGATTACTCAAACTCATGTCCATTGAGTCAGTGATGCCATCCAACCGTCTCATCCTCATCCCTTCTCCTCTTGCTTTCAATCTTTCCCAGCATTAGTGTCCACTGCCTCATATAGTTACAAAATTTTTTTTCCTTGTGATGAGAATTTTTAGGATGTATTCTTAGAGACTCATGCTCTCTTTTGTGTGTGTGTGTTCCTTCTTCATTCAGCAGATAAATGGGACACAAATACTGCCATCTCGGACCATAAGGATGAGAGTCACACTCATCCTTATGGAAAGGATGGAAGCGATGATATTGCAGGAGCCTGATTCTTGATCATTTGGATAGATGCAGAGCTTCCTTTGTAGTCCTTGGCTGCCTACCTCTAGCCCTTTACTTGAGAGAGAAATGAATGTCCATTTTGTTTAAACCACTGAAATCTTCAGTCTCCATTCCTTGTCGCAAAATCCATATGTTTAGAATACAATCCCATAGCTAGGTTTCCAGATTTATTACCCTTAAGTAATTTACCTGGGAAACATGAGTTGGATTTTTTAATAGATAGGATTTTAACATAAATAATACATATGTATCTCTGTTCAAATCTCATCTGTTTGTTTAAAGAATTTTCTCCTATAGTTTATTGGTCCAAGTTTGCTCTTCATAGCATTAGTTATCTATTTTGAGATAAAATTTGTACAAGGAAAACATCATTTCATTCTGACTTCCTTCCTCAGAAAATGTATTTCCAATGTTTAAATTGCTTTTTTTGAAATACAAGAATTTTATTTTCAAGCTTATGTAAAGAAATTAAAATCTGCACATGTGATTTATGACATTTGTGATAAAACTTTGTTCTGCATAGTAATATTACAATAACTAACATAAAAGTTTTGCACACCAGAAATCCTCTGCAGTTAGTAAAAGTCCAAGTGGGATAATTATATTAAACATACAATCAACTGCCCAAGCTTTCTTAGGTTTTCCCTGATGATTTTTAAAGCATTGTATTTATTTTTGGCTGTGCTGGGTCTTTGTTGCTGTGAGCAGAGGGTACACTGGCTGTGGTGCGGGCTTCCTGTTGTGGAAGCTTCTCTTCTTGCTGAGCACAGCCTCTGGGGCTTCAGTACTACAGTGTGGGTGCAGTAGTTGCAGCTCCCAGGCTCGAGAGCACAAGCTTAGTAGTTGTGGTGCACAGACTTAGTTGCTCTGCAGCATGTGGGATCTTCCAGGATCGGGGGTTGAACCCATGTTTCCTGCGTTTGCAGGTGGATTCTTTACCACTGAGGCACCTGGAAAGCTCTCAGCTATCCAGGTTTGACAGGAGAGAATAACTTTTGATGTAGTAAGAAGTAATTCATAAGATAGATTTAAGTTTTGTAGGGAAGAAGGGAAGCTGCCCATTTAAAGAATGAGTTCCTTGACCACTGTGGCCAAAAGCTGATCCAAAGCTGATGTTTAAAGCATAGAAAATAACTGGTAAATCAGTGCCTGGAACTTGATGCACTGGAGTTTACAGTGGACTATTATTAAGGCTTGGGTTTTCCTCCTAGCTCTTCCACTAATTAGCCAGGAGATGCGTGACCATTTTCAGACTCTCTCATCTTCAGTTTATAAATGTAAAAGAGGACCCTGGAGAGGTTCTGGGACAGTATAGTGGAATAGAAAGACTTGGGCTCACTTCTTATGAAAACACCAAAACCACAACTAACAGCTGAACATTTATTGGCAAAGAAAGACTGGAACCTACCAAGATATTATACTTTCAAAGACAAAGAAGAAGCCATAATAAAATGGTAGGAAGGGTGCATCCATGATATAATCAAATCCCACACCCACTGGGTGGCCAACCCACAAACTAGAAAATAATTATATCACAGAGATTCTCCCATAGGAGTGAGAATTCTGAACCCCTTGTCAGGCTTTCCAGCCTGAGAGTCTCCTATTGGGCAATGAGGCTGGGTAGCAGGAACTCCACAGGACTGGGAAAAATAGAAAATCTTGGGGGGTGTGCATAAGGTCTCATGTGCACTGGCACTCAGGGAAATAGCAGTGACTTTATAGGAGCCTGGGCCAGGCTTACCTCATGGTCTTGAAGGGTCTTTTAGGGAAGCAAGGGGGCAATTCTGGCTCACTGTGAGGACAAGAACACTGGTAGCAGGAAGTACTCATTGGTGTGAGCTCCTCTGGAAGCTGCCATTTTGATACGAAGACCTGGCCGCACCCAAGAGCCTGTAGGTTCTAGTGCTGGGATACCTCAGGCCAAAATACCAACAGGGCAGGGTTACAGCCCCACCCATTAGCAGATAGGCTGCCTAAAGTCTTCCTGAGCGCCCAGTTGCCTCTAAACACACACCTTGACACAGTCCTGCCTATCACAGGGACAAAACAAAACCCAGGTCCGTCCACCAGTGGCCAGGCACTGCCCCTCCTATGAAGAAGCCAGCACAAGCCGCTAGATCAGCCTCACCCACCGGAAAGCAGACACCAGGTGCAAGAGGAACTACAGGCCTGCAGCCTACAGGATAGAGACCACAAACACGGGAAATTAGACAAGATGAGACAGTGGAGGAATATGTTCCAGAATAATGAGCAAAATAAAACCCCAGGAGAACAACTAAGTGAGGAGGAGATACGCAATCTACTTGAAAAAGAATTGAGAGTAATAATAGTAAAGATGATCCAAAATCTCAAAAAAAGAATGGAGGCACAGACCAAGAAGATACAAGAAATGCTGAACAAAGAGTTAGAAAATATGAAGAATAAACAATCAGAGATGAAGAATACAACAACTTAAATGAAAAATACAATAGATAGAATCAATAGAAGAATAAATGAGACAGAAGAATGGATAAGTGAGCTGAAAGACAGAATGGTGGAAATCACAGTCACAGAAAAAATAATAAAGAAAAAAGAATGAAGTGAGGACAGTTTGAGACCTCTGGGACATATGCACCCATATTTGCTTTTTAGGGGTCACAAAAGGAGAAGAGAGAGAGACAAAGCCTAAGAAAATATTTGAAGAGATAATAGCTGAAAACATCCCTAACATGGGACAGGAAAGAGTCATCCAAGTCCAGGAAGAACAGAGTCCAGTACAAGATAAACCCAAGGGGGAATATGCTGAGAAAGATAGTAATCAAATGAAAAAAATTAAAGACAAAGAGAAAATATTTAATGCAACAAAGGAAAAGCAACAAATAAAATACAAGAGAATCCTCATAATGTTACCAACTGATTTTTCAGCAGAAATTCTGCAAGCCCAAAGGAGTGGCATGATACATTTAATGCTGTGAAAGAAAAAACAACCTATAACCAAGAATAATCACCCAGGAAGGCACTCGTTCAGATTTGATGGATAAATCAAAAGCTTTATAGACAAGCAAAAGTGAAGAGAATTCATTAAACCAACTTTAGGAACTTCTCTAAGTAGAAAAGAAAAGGCCATAACTAGAAACAAGAAAATAATAAATGGGAAAATAAATGTATAGTAAAGGTAGGAAATCATCCACACACAAATATGATACCAAAACCAGCAATCATGAGGAGAGTACAAATGAAGGATATTGGAAATGCATTTGAAATTAAGAGATTAGCAATTTAAAACAACTTTGTGTTTTAAAATACACACACACACACACACACACCATACCACTATATATATATACCATACCACTGTATCAAAACCTCATGGCAACTGCAAACCAAAAATCTACAATGGATACACATACACAAAAGAAGAAGGAATCCAAACATAAAACCATCAAATCAAAAGAAAAGACAACAAAAGAGGAAGCAGGGAAAACACCAACAAAAACAAATCCAAAACAATTAATGAAATGGCAGTAAGAACATACACATTGAATTACCTTAAATGTAAATGGATTAAATGCTCCAATCAAAAGACATAGACTGGCTGAATGGATTAAAAACAAGATCTATACATATGCTGTCTATAAGAGAATCAGTTCAAATCAAGAGACACATATGAACTAAAAGTGAGGGGATGGAAGAATGTACACCATGCAAATGGAAATCAAAAGAAAGCTGGACTATCAATAGTCATATCATAAAAACATAGACTACAAAATAAAGACTGTTACAAGAAATAAAGATACTACATAATTGATCAAGGGATCAACCCGAGAAGAAGATATAACAATTGTGAACATATATACTCACCATAGGAGCACCTAAAATATACAAGACAAATGCTAACAGCCATAAAAGGAGAAATTGACAGTAACACAATAATAGTCGGGGATTTAAACTCTCCATTTACATTAATGGATAGGTGATCCAGACAATATCATTAAGGAAACACAGGCCTTCAATGACACATTAGGTCAGATGGACTTCATTGATATGTTTACAGTATTCCATCTAAAAACAGCAGAATACACATTCTTCTCAAGTGCACATGAAACATTTTCCAGGATAGATCTTATGGTGGGCCACAAAGTGATAGTTGAGGAAAGAACCTCAGTAAATTTAAGAAAATTGGAATCACATCAATCATCTTTTCTGAACACAATGCTATGAAGTTAGAAATCTATTACAAGGGGAAAAGCTGTAAAAAACACAAATACATGAGGGGTAAACAATATTCTACTAAACAACCAATGGATCATTGAAGAAATCAAAGAGGAAATTAAAAAATACCTAGACACAAATGAAAATGAAAACATGACACTTCAAAACCTATGGGACATGGCAAAAGCAGCTTGAAGAGGGAAGTTTGTAACAATACAGTCTTAACTCAGGAAATTAAAAAAAATCTCAAAGAAGCAAGCTAACTTTACACCTAAAGGAACTAGAAGAAGAAAAACAAAACTCAAAGTTAGTAAAAGGAAATATCAGAGCAGAAATAAATGAAATAGATATATACAAAACAATAGAAAAGATGAATGAAACTAAAAACTGGTTCTTTGAAAAGGTGAGCAAAATTGATAATCTTTTAGCCAGACTCATCAAGAAAAATAGGAAGAGAGCTCAAATCAATAAAATTAGAAATGAAAATGAAATAGAAACAACAGAAATACAAAGGATCATAAGAGACTACTAGAAGTAATGCTGTGCCATAAAATGGACAACCTAGAAGAAATGGACAAGTTTTTAGAAAGGTACTATCTCTCAAGACTGAACCAAGAAGAAACAGAAAATATGAACAGACAAATTACAAGAAAATATGAACAGACAAATTGCTAGTATTCTGATTTTAAACTGCCAACAAACAAAAGCCCAGGACCAGATGGTTTCACAGGTGAATTCTATCAAACATTTAAATAAGAGTTAACATCTATCCTCTGAAGCTATTCAAAAAAATAGTTGAGGAAGGAACACTCCCATACTCATTCTATGAGGCCACCATCATCCTGATGCCAAAACCAGACAAAGATAGCACAAAAAAGAAAATTACAAACCAATATCACTGATGAATATAGATGCAAAAATCCTCAAAAAAGTAGTAGCAAACCAAATGCAACAATACATTAAACAGATCATGTACCACCACTCCAGTATCTTTGCCTGGAAGATTCCATGGACTGAGGAGCCTGGTAGGTTACAGTCCATGGGGTCGCAAAGAGTCGGACACGACTGAGTGACTTCACTTCACTTCACTTCACTTCACTTCACTTCACCATGATCAAGTGGGGTTTATCTCAGGGATACAGAATTTTTCAATATCTACAAGTTAATCAGTGTGATACATCACACTAAGAAATTGACCTTCTCAATAGATGTAGAAAAAGCTTTTGACAAAATTTACTACCATTTGTACTAAAAACTCTCCAGAACGTGGGCACAGAGGGACTATACCTCAACATAATTAAAGGCCATATATGACAAACCCACAGTTAAGATCATACTCAAAGATAAAAAGCTGAAAGTATTTCCTCTAAGGTCAAGAAAAAGACAATAATGGCCACTCACCACTTTCATTTAACATAGTTTTAGAAGTCCTAGCCACAGAAATCAAAGAAGAAAAAAGAAATCCAACTTGGAAAGGAAGAAATAACTGTCACTGTTTTCAGATGACATGACACTATACATAGAAAATCCTAAAGTTGCTACTATAAAACTATGAGAGCTCATGAATGTATTTGGAAGATGTTGCAGTTTACAAAATGGAACAGGATAGACAGCCCAGAAATAAACTCACACACCTATGATCAATTAATACACAGCAAAGGAGGCAATAATATACAATGGAGAAATGACAGCTTCTTTAATAAGTGGTTCTGGGAAAACTGGACAGTTATGTGTACAAGGCGAAATTAAAGCATTCTCTAACACTATACACAAAAATAAACTCAAAATGGATTCAAAACCTAAATATAAGACCAGATACTATAAAAACTCTTAGAGGAAAACATAGGCAAAATACTCTTTGACAGAAACCAGAGCAATATGTTTTTGGATCCACCTCTGAGAATAATAAAAGTAAAAACAAAAATAAACAAATGGGATTTAATTAAACATAAAAGTTTTAGCACAGCAAAGGAAACAATCAATAAAATGAAAAGAAAACCTACGAAATGGGAGGAAATATTTGCAAACAATGCAACCAACAAGGATTTAATCTCCAAAATATACAAACAACTCATGCAGTTTAATATTAAAAAAACACACAACCCAATCAAAACTTGGCTGATTGGTGGAAGATCTAAGTAGACATTTCTCTAAAGAAGACATATAGATGGCCAGAAAGCACAAGATGCTCAAACACCACTATTAGAGAAATGCAAATTAAAACTACAATGAGATTTCACCTCACGTCAGCCAGAATGGCTATCATCAAAATATCTACAGACAATACATGTTGGAGAGGATGTGAAGAAAAGAGAACCTTCCTATATTGCTGGTGGGAATGTAAATAGGTGCAGCCACTATGGGAGAACAGTAACGGGGTTCTTTAAAACACTAAAAATAGAGCTACTGCATGATCCAGCAATCCCATTCCTGGGCATGTATCTGGAGAAAACTGTAATGCAAAAAGATACATACACCCCAGTGTTCAATGCAGCACTATTACAACCGCCAAGACATGGAAACAATCTAAGTATCCATCAGCAGATGAATGGATAAATAAGATGTGATTCGCATATACAATGAAATATTACTCAGCCACAAACATAATGAAACAATGCCATTTGCAGCAACATGCATGGGCCTAGAGCTCACCATACCAGATGAAGTAAGTCACACAAAGATGAATGTTCTATCACTTATATATGAAATCAAAAAAAGAAAAATGATACAAATGAACTTATTTACAAAACAGACATAAAAAACAAACTTATGGTTACCCAAAGGGAAAGATTGGGGAAGGGATAAATTAGGAGTTTGGGATTAACATACATATACTACTATGTGTAAAATATTTAATTAACAAGGACCTACTGTGTAGCACAGGGAACTCTACTCAATACGTAATAACCTATATGGGAAAAGAATCTGAAAAAGAATAGATACACGTATATGTATAGCTGAATCACTTTGCTGCATATCTGAAATTATCACAACATATACCCAACTATACCCAAATATAAAATCAACTATACCCAAATATAAAATAAAAATTAGAAAAATAGACCCTGAACTAAAGCAAAGATCCATAACATTATTTGACTCTCACACCTTTTCTTAAAATACACTGTAATACTGTTACTATCCTGAGATGAAATTCATACCTCCCAGACACATAATTTAAAACAACATAATAATCTTATTGCAAAAAGGAGAAAAAGGTTTTTATGGTTAAATAATATGTATCTTGATTTGTAAATATCCAGCACTGGTTGATGCAGTGAAGTGGTTAACTAGTTGCCATTATATAGAGAATTACCATGAATTGGAAGACAAGTGTATACCAGGATTGCCAGGTGTGCTGTTTGGCTGAAATGTCATGTGACATTACTGTTGGTGATGGGAAGTGATTAAAAAAATTTTAGTGCAGTTATAAACAAAATGGTTATACTCTTTCCTTATATTTACACAGAAATTTACATTCCTAGAAAATTTAGTGTATATGTGCTGGTTCAAAAGCTACATAGTGTTTATATGTAAAACACAGTTTCATTGTGGACTTAATTATAAACAGGTTTTCCAAGACATGAATATCCAGCAGATTGTCCTAAAGTAATAATGCAGAATTCTTTTGTTATGTGGAGCTGTGGGGTCCAACCTCTCAGACGGTCCTATGATTCTCACCTTCTGATATTCCCACTGCCATGTAATTTTCTCATATGGTTATCAGTGGAAATGATGGTGTGTGACTTATAGCTAATCATAAAAGATATTACCACTCTTTGTTCTCTTAAATCACTCATTCTAGGGCAATCCATTTATATAAAGCTATCATTTATATTTTTTAATTCTTTAGTTTTTTATTGAGAGACAATTGACACATATCATTGTGTAAATTTAAGGTATACAACTTGTTTATTTGATATTTTCATGGATTGCAATATGATTACTACCATAGAGTTAGGTAACATGTAACATAATTATCATATCATGTAACATAATTATTGATTCCTTTTTTGTGGTGAGAACATTTAAGATCAAGTCTCTAGGCAACTTTGCATTATATAATACAGTATTGTTGGCTAAAAATACTATGCTGTGCATAAGATTCTCAGAACTTATTTATGTCCTAGTTGTTTGTATCCTTAAAAAACATCCCCAACTCCCCATAACACCAGACTCTGGTACCCACCATTTTGTTTCTACAAGTTCAGCTTTTTTAGATTCCACATATAAATGACATCACACAATATTTGTTTTTCTCTGTCTGATTTACTTCACTTAGCACAATGCCCTCAACTTCCTTTTTTCTCATGGCTAAATAACATTATATTGTAATAAATGTACCACTTCTTCAATATCCATTCAATCACTGATGAACACTTGGATTGTTTCATTGGAACAGTAAAACCGTTTCATTGGAACACTGTTTTATTGGAACAGTGTCATAATATACAAGGGGATGCAGATGTCTCTTTGATATAGAGTTTTCATTTCCTTTGCATATATACTCAGAAATGGAATTGCTGGTAGTTATATTTTTAAATTTTTTAGGGATTCTTCAGGCTGTTTTCCATAGCAACTGTACCAACTTACATTCCCACAAACAGCGCGCCAGTGTCTTCTTTTCTACACATCCTCATCAATGCTTGGTATCTGTTGTCTTTTTAAGAAACATTTATTTATTTATTTACTTGACTGTGCTCAGTTGCAGCATAAGGATCTTCAGTCTTTATTGTGGCATGCAAACTCCTAGCTGCAACATGTGTTATCTAGTTCCTTAACCAGGGATCAAATCCAGGCCCCTGAATTGAGAGTGTGGAGTCTTAGCTACTGA